>NW_026045798.1:0-33812 GCF_023898315.1 Schistocerca nitens
TCTCCACGAGATACGTCCAGAGCATGCCGTTCTACGAAGTGGAAGCGTTAATTTTTGCAGATGTCGTCAAGTAGCGGGTGACGCTCACCGTGTTTGTTGGAGGAGTGCGTGTGTCGTTATCCGGTGTCGTCTAGTGGCTAGGATACCTGGCTCTCACCCAGGAGGCCCGGGTTCGATTCCCGGTACCGGAAATCCACCATTTTGTTGCTCCTCTTAGGCGACTTGTCCCGACTTTGCTCGACTGACGCTACGCTGACGCTTGCCAGAAAAGCACGTTAAGTATGAATGACGGCCACAAGTGACGGCGAGAGAGATGCGACACCTGTCCACCTGTGGTCAACAGACTTGGAGGACTGCAAGACACTGCCAGGGAGATGAATGCAGCTACCCACTCTGGTTAGTGTCCTAACAGCGCAGGCACGTTTCGTTTGCCCGTATACATATAATGGAGATCGCGTCTGACGCAGTGGGCTGAGCTTTGCTGTGTACCGGGCGGGTGCAGTCGCGAGAACTGCTTCCCCGGGCGCCTCCGCGGCCGTGATCGTCTAGTGGTTAGGACATTGCGTTGTGGCCGCAAAAACCCAGGTTCGAATCCTGGTCACGGCAATTTTGAAGGTTTTGCCTTGCTGTTGCTGCAATCATGATCGTCACCCAGTGTTTGAAATCACAATGCTCTCATCACTTTACACTCATGTTCCGCACGCCGCAGGTTGCACTACCATTTCATTATCAGCAACAAGAAATTCGGCCGCCCCAGGGCGTGGGTAGCTGCCTGAGAGGTTAAATATATAGTCGAAAGGGGCAGTTGTTTTGAGGTGCGATGCATGAGCAGCGAGTCGCAGCACAACAGGAAACTGTGTCGTGCACTGTTTTCTAGAGACGCGGGGAACGCTGGCGCAGGTAGCGTGGCCGAGCGGTCTAAGGCGCTGGTTTAAGGCACCAGTCTCTTCGGAGGCGTGGGTTCGAATCCCACCGCTGCCAATTTTTACTTCTCGTTTTTGTGCCATTGCGCTGTGTTCTCGTGGGGGTAGAACGCAGCTCCTGCGGCGGCCGCGTCGCGTAGGTAGCGTGGCCGAGCGGTCTAAGGCGCTGGTTTCAGGCACCAGTCTCTTCGGAGGCGTGGTTCGAATCCCACCGCTGCCAACGTTTTCTGTCTCGAAAACAGGAGCACTGATTCCCGCGAAGGAAATAGCGCAGCAAAGCGTGAGCGTCGCTCTCTTAAACTGTCGTAGCACAGTGCGCGGTGTAACACAGGATTCACCGGCGCAGTTTGGTCTCATGATTGCTGGCGTTCGTCTCCACGAGATACGTCCAGAGCATGCGTTCTACGAAGTGGAAGCGTTAATTTTTGCAGATGTCGTCAAGTAGCGGGTGGACGCTCACCGTGTTTGTTGGAGGAGTGCGTGTGTCGTTATCCGGTGTCGTCTAGTGGCTAGGATACCTGGCTCTCACCCAGGAGGCCCGGGTTCGATTCCCGGTACCGGAAATCCACCATTTTGTTGCTCCTCTTAGGCGACTTGTCCGACTTTGCTCGACTGACGCTACGCTGACGCTTGCAGAAAAGCACGTTAAGTATGAATGACGGCCACAAGTGACGGCGAGAGAGATGCGACACCTGTCCACCTGTGGTCAACAGACTTGGAGGACTGCAAGACACTGCCAGGGAGATGAATGCAGCTACCCACTCTGGTTAGTGTCCTAACAGCGCAGGCACGTTTCGTTTGCCCGTATACATATAATGGAGATCGCGTCTGACGCAGTGGGCCTGAGCTTTGCTGTGTACCGGGCGGGTGCAGTCGCGAGAACTGCTTCCCCGGGCGCCTCCGCGGCCGTGATCGTCTAGTGGTTAGGACATTGCGTTGTGGCCGCAAAAACCCAGGTTCGAATCCTGGTCACGGCAATTTTGAAGGTTTTGCCTTGCTGTTGCTGCAATCATGATCGTCACCCAGTGTTTGAAATCACAATGCTCTCATCACTTTACACTCATGTTCCGCACGCCGCAGGTTGCACTACCATTTCATTATCAGCAACAAGAAATTCGGCCGCCCCAGGGCGTGGGTAGCTGCCTGAGAGGTTAAATATATAGTCGAAAGGGGCAGTTGTTTGAGGTGCGATGCATGAGCAGCGAGTCGCAGCACAACAGGAAACTGTGTCGTGCACTGTTTTCTAGAGACGCGGGGAACGCTGGCGCAGGTAGCGTGGCCGAGCGGTCTAAGGCGCTGGTTTAAGGCACCAGTCTCTTCGGAGGCGTGGGTTCGAATCCCACGCTGCCAATTTTTACTTCTCGTTTTTGTGCCATTGCGCTGTGTTCTCGTGGGTAGAACGCAGCTCCTGCGGCGGCCGCGTCGCGTAGGTAGCGTGGCCGAGCGGTCTAAGGCGCTGGTTTCAGGCACCAGTCTCTTCGGAGGCGTGGGTTCGAATCCCACCGCTGCAACGTTTTCTGTCTCGAAAACAGGAGCACTGATTTCCCGCGAAGGAAATAGCGCAGCAAAGCGTGAGCGTCGCTCTCTTAAACTGTCGTAGCACAGTGCGCGGTGTAACAACAGGATTCACCGGCGCAGTTTGGTCTCATGATTGCTGGCGTTCGTCTCCACGAGATACGTCCAGAGCATGCCGTTCTACGAAGTGGAAGCGTTAATTTTTGCAGATGTCGTCAAGTAGCGGGTGGACGCTCACCGTGTTTGTTGGAGGAGTGCGTGTGTCGTTATCCGGTGTCGTCTAGTGGCTAGGATACCTGGCTCTCACCAGGAGGCCCGGGTTCGATTCCCGGTACCGGAAATCCACCATTTTGTTGCTCCTCTTAGGCGACTTGTCCCGACTTTGCTCGACTGACGCTACGCTGACGCTTGCAGAAAAGCACGTTAAGTATGAATGACGGCCACAAGTGACGGCGAGAGAGATGCGACACCTGTCCACCTGTGGTCAACAGACTTGGAGGACTGCAAGACACTGCCAGGGAGATGAATGCAGCTACCCACTCTGGTTAGTGTCCTAACAGCGCAGGCACGTTTCGTTTGCCCGTATACATATAATGGAGATCGCGTCTGACGCAGTGGGCTGAGCTTTGCTGTGTACCGGGCGGGTGCAGTCGCGAGAACTGCTTCCCCGGGCGCCTCCGCGGCCGTGATCGTCTAGTGGTTAGGACATTGCGTTGTGGCCGCAAAAACCAGGTTCGAATCCTGGTCACGGCAATTTTGAAGGTTTTGCCTTGCTGTTGCTGCAATCATGATCGTCACCCAGTGTTTGAAATCACAATGCTCTCATCACTTTACACTCATGTTCCGCACGCCGCAGGTTGCACTACCATTTCATTATCAGCAACAAGAAATTCGGCCGCCCCCAGGGCGTGGGTAGCTGCCTGAGAGGTTAAATATATAGTCGAAAGGGGCAGTTGTTTGAGGTGCGATGCATGAGCAGCGAGTCGCAGCACAACAGGAAACTGTGTCGTGCACTGTTTTCTAGAGACGCGGGGAACGCTGGCGCAGGTAGCGTGGCCGAGCGGTCTAAGGCGCTGGTTTAAGGCACCAGTCTCTTCGGAGGCGTGGGTTCGAATCCCACCGCTGCCAATTTTTACTTCTCGTTTTTTGTGCCATTGCGCTGTGTTCTCGTGGGGTAGAACGCAGCTCCTGCGGCGGCCGCGTCGCGTAGGTAGGCGTGGCCGAGCGGTCCTAAGGCGCTGGTTTCAGGCACCAGTCTCTTCGGAGGCGTGGGTTCGAATCCCACCGCTGCCAACGTTTTCTGTCTCGAAAACAGGAGCACCTGATTTCCCGCGAAGGAAATAGCGCAGCAAAGCGTGAGCGTCGCTCTCTTAAACTGTCGTAGCACAGTGCGCGGTGTAACAACAGGATTCACCGGCGCAGTTTGGTCTCATGATTGCTGGCGTTCGTCTCCACGAGATACGTCCAGAGCATGCCGTTCTACGAAGTGGAAGCGTTAATTTTTGCAGATGTCGTCAAGTAGCGGGTGGACGCTCACCGTGTTTGTTGGAGGAGTGCGTGTGTCGTTATCCGGTGTCGTCTAGTGGCTAGGATACCTGGCTCTCACCCAGGAGGCCCGGGTTCGATTCCCGGTACCGGAAATCCACCATTTTTGTTGCTCCTCTTAGGCGACTTGTCCCGACTTTGCTCGACTGACGCTACGCTGACGCTTGCAGAAAAGCACGTTAAGTATGAATGACGGCCACAAGTGACGGCGAGAGAGATGCGACACCTGTCCACCTGTGGTCAACAGACTTGGAGGACTGCAAGACACTGCCAGGGAGATGAATGCAGCTACCCACTCTGGTTAGTGTCCTAACAGCGCAGGCACGTTTCGTTTGCCCGTATACATATAATGGAGATCGCGTCTGACGCAGTGGGCTGAGCTTTGCTGTGTACCGGGCGGGTGCAGTCGCGAGAACTGCTTCCCCGGGCGCCTCCGCGGCCGTGATCGTCTAGTGGTTAGGACATTGCGTTGTGGCCGCAAAAACCCAGGTTCGAATCCTGGTCACGGCAATTTTGAAGGTTTTGCCTTGCTGTTGCTGCAATCATGATCGTCACCCAGTGTTTGAAATCACAATGCTCTCATCACTTTACACTCATGTTCCGCACGCCGCAGGTTGCACTACCATTTCATTATCAGCAACAAGAAATTCGGCCGCCCCAGGGCGTGGGTAGCTGCCTGAGAGGTTAAATATATAGTCGAAAGGGGCAGTTGTTTGAGGTGCGATGCATGAGCAGCGAGTCGCAGCACAACAGGAAACTGTGTCGTGCACTGTTTTCTAGAGACGCGGGGGAACGCTGGCGCAGGTAGCGTGGCCGAGCGGTCTAAGGCGCTGGTTTAAGGCACCAGTCTCTTCGGAGGCGTGGGTTCGAATCCCACCGCTGCCAATTTTTACTTCTCGTTTTTGTGCCATTGCGCTGTGTTCTCGTGGGGTAGAACGCAGCTCCTGCGGCGGCCGCGTCGCGTAGGTAGCGTGGCCGAGCGGTCTAAGGCGCTGGTTTCAGGCACCAGTCTCTTCGGAGGCGTGGGTTCGAATCCCACCGCTGCCAACGTTTTCTGTCTCGAAAACAGGAGCACTGATTTCCCGCGAAGGAAATAGCGCAGCAAAGCGTGAGCGTCGCTCTCTTAAACTGTCGTAGCACAGTGCGCGGTGTAACAACAGGATTCACCGGCGCAGTTTGGTCTCATGATTGCTGGCGTTCGTCTCCACGAGATACGTCCAGAGCATGCCGTTCTACGAAGTGGAAGCGTTAATTTTTGCAGATGTCGTCAAGTAGCGGGTGGACGCTCACCGTGTTTGTTGGAGGAGTGCGTGTGTCGTTATCCGGTGTCGTCTAGTGGCTAGGATACCTGGCTCTCACCCAGGAGGCCCGGGTTCGATTCCCGGTACCGGAAATCCACCATTTTGTTGCTCCTCTTAGGCGACTTGTCCCGACTTTGCTCGACTGACGCTACGCTGACGCTTGCAGAAAAGCACGTTAAGTATGAATGACGGCCACAAGTGACGGCGAGAGAGATGCGACACCTGTCCACCTGTGGTCAACAGACTTGGAGGACTGCAAGACACTGCCAGGGAGATGAATGCAGCTACCCACTCTGGTTAGTGTCCTAACAGCGCAGGCACGTTTCGTTTGCCCGTATACATATAATGGAGATCGCGTCTGACGCAGTGGGCTGAGCTTTGCTGTGTACCGGGCGGGTGCAGTCGCGAGAACTGCTTCCCCCGGGCGCCTCCGCGGCCGTGATCGTCTAGTGGTTAGGACATTGCGTTGTGGCCGCAAAACCCAGGTTCGAATCCTGGTCACGGCAATTTTGAAGGTTTTGCCTTGCTGTTGCTGCAATCATGATCGTCACCCAGTGTTTGAAATCACAATGCTCTCATCACTTTACACTCATGTTCCGCACGCCGCAGGTTGCACTACCATTTCATTATCAGCAACAAGAAATTCGGCCGCCCCAGGGCGTGGGTAGCTGCCTGAGAGGTAAATATATAGTCGAAAGGGCAGTTGTTTGAGGTGCGATGCATGAGCAGCGAGTCGCAGCACAACAGGAAACTGTGTCGTGCACTGTTTTCTAGAGACGCGGGGAACGCTGGCGCAGGTAGCGTGGCCGAGCGGTCTAAGGCGCTGGTTTAAGGCACCAGTCTCTTCGGAGGCGTGGGTTCGAATCCCACCGCTGCCAATTTTTACTTCTCGTTTTTGTGCCATTGCGCTGTGTTCCTCGTGGGGTAGAACGCAGCTCCTGCGGCGGCCGCGTCGCGTAGGTAGCGTGGCCGAGCGGTCTAAGGCGCTGGTTTCAGGCACCAGTCTCTTCGGAGGCGTGGGTTCGAATCCCACCGCTGCCAACGTTTTCTGTCTCGAAAACAGGAGCACTGATTTCCCGCGAAGGAAATAGCGCAGCAAAGCGTGAGCGTCGCTCTCTTAAACTGTCGTAGCACAGTGCGCGGTGTAACAACAGGATTCACCGGCGCAGTTTGGTCTCATGATTGCTGGCGTTCGTCTCCACGAGATACGTCCAGAGCATGCCGTTCTACGAAGTGGAAGCGTTAATTTTTGCAGATGTCGTCAAGTAGCGGGTGGACGCTCACCGTGTTTGTTGGAGGAGTGCGTGTGTCGTTATCCGGTGTCGTCTAGTGGCTAGGATACCTGGCTCTCACCCAGGAGGCCCGGGTTCGATTCCCGGTACCGGAAATCCACCATTTTGTTGCTCCTCTTAGGCGACTTGTCCCGACTTTGCTCGACTGACGCTACGCTGACGCTTGCAGAAAAGCACGTTAAGTATGAATGACGGCCACAAGTGACGGCGAGAGAGATGCGACACCTGTCCACCTGTGGTCAACAGACTTGGAGGACTGCAAGACACTGCCAGGGAGATGAATGCAGCTACCCACTCTGGTTAGTGTCCTAACAGCGCAGGCACGTTTCGTTTGCCCGTATACATATAATGGAGATCGCGTCTGACGCAGTGGGCTGAGCTTTGCTGTGTACCGGGCGGGTGCAGTCGCGAGAACTGCTTCCCCGGGCGCCTCCGCGGCCGTGATCGTCTAGTGGTTAGGACATTGCGTTGTGGCCGCAAAAACCCAGGTTCGAATCCTGGTCACGGCAATTTTGAAGGTTTTGCCTTGCTGTTGCTGCAATCATGATCGTCACCCAGTGTTTGAAATCACAATGCTCTCATCACTTTACACTCATGTTCCGCACGCCGCAGGTTGCACTACCATTTCATTATCAGCAACAAGAAATTCGGCCGCCCCAGGGCGTGGGTAGCTGCCTGAGAGGTTAAATATATAGTCGAAAGGGGCAGTTGTTTGAGGTGCGATGCATGAGCAGCGAGTCGCAGCACAACAGGAAACTGTGTCGTGCACTGTTTTCTAGAGACGCGGGGAACGCTGGCGCAGGTAGCGTGGCCGAGCGGTCTAAGGCGCTGGTTTAAGGCACCAGTCTCTTCGGAGGCGTGGGTTCGAATCCCACCGCTGCCAATTTTTACTTCTCGTTTTTGTGCCATTGCGCTGTGTTCTCGTGGGGTAGAACGCAGCTCCTGCGGCGGCCGCGTCGCGTAGGTAGCGTGGCCGAGCGGTCTAAGGCGCTGGTTTCAGGCACCAGTCTCTTCGGAGGCGTGGGTTCGAATCCCACCGCTGCCAACGTTTTCTGTCTCGAAAACAGGAGCACTGATTTCCCGCGAAGGAAATAGCGCAGCAAAGCGTGAGCGTCGCTCTCTTAAACTGTCGTAGCACAGTGCGCGGTGTAACAACAGGATTCACCGGCGCAGTTTGGTCTCATGATTGCTGGCGTTCGTCTCCACGAGATACGTCCAGAGCATGCCGTTCTACGAAGTGGAAGCGTTAATTTTTGCAGATGTCGTCAAGTAGCGGGTGGACGCTCACCGTGTTTGTTGGAGGAGTGCGTGTGTCGTTATCCGGTGTCGTCTAGTGGCTAGGATACCTGGCTCTCACCCAGGAGGCCCGGGTTCGATTCCCGGTACCGGAAATCCACCATTTTGTTGCTCCTCTTAGGCGACTTGTCCCGACTTTGCTCGACTGACGCTACGCTGACGCTTGCAGAAAAGCACGTTAAGTATGAATGACGGCCACAAGTGACGGCGAGAGAGATGCGACACCTGTCCACCTGTGGTCAACAGACTTGGAGGACTGCAAGACACTGCCAGGGAGATGAATGCAGCTACCCACTCTGGTTAGTGTCCTAACAGCGCAGGCACGTTTCGTTTGCCCGTATACATATAATGGAGATCGCGTCTGACGCAGTGGGCTGAGCTTTGCTGTGTACCGGGCGGGTGCAGTCGCGAGAACTGCTTCCCCGGGCGCCTCCGCGGCCGTGATCGTCTAGTGGTTAGGACATTGCGTTGTGGCCGCAAAAACCCAGGTTCGAATCCTGGTCACGGCAATTTTGAAGGTTTTGCCTTGCTGTTGCTGCAATCATGATCGTCACCCAGTGTTTGAAATCACAATGCTCTCATCACTTTACACTCATGTTCCGCACGCCGCAGGTTGCACTACCATTTCATTATCAGCAACAAGAAATTCGGCCGCCCCAGGGCGTGGGTAGCTGCCTGAGAGGTTAAATATATAGTCGAAAGGGGCAGTTGTTTGAGGTGCGATGCATGAGCAGCGAGTCGCAGCACAACAGGAAACTGTGTCGTGCACTGTTTTCTAGAGACGCGGGGAACGCTGGCGCAGGTAGCGTGGCCGAGCGGTCTAAGGCGCTGGTTTAAGGCACCAGTCTCTTCGGAGGCGTGGGTTCGAATCCCACCGCTGCCAATTTTTACTTCTCGTTTTTGTGCCATTGCGCTGTGTTCTCGTGGGGTAGAACGCAGCTCCTGCGGCGGCCGCGTCGCGTAGGTAGCGTGGCCGAGCGGTCTAAGGCGCTGGTTTCAGGCACCAGTCTCTTCGGAGGCGTGGGTTCGAATCCCACCGCTGCCAACGTTTTCTGTCTCGAAAACAGGAGCACTGATTTCCCGCGAAGGAAATAGCGCAGCAAAGCGTGAGCGTCGCTCTCTTAAACTGTCGTAGCACAGTGCGCGGTGTAACAACAGGATTCACCGGCGCAGTTTGGTCTCATGATTGCTGGCGTTCGTCTCCACGAGATACGTCCAGAGCATGCCGTTCTACGAAGTGGAAGCGTTAATTTTTGCAGATGTCGTCAAGTAGCGGGTGGACGCTCACCGTGTTTGTTGGAGGAGTGCGTGTGTCGTTATCCGGTGTCGTCTAGTGGCTAGGATACCTGGCTCTCACCCAGGAGGCCCGGGTTCGATTCCCGGTACCGGAAATCCACCATTTTGTTGCTCCTCTTAGGCGACTTGTCCCGACTTTGCTCGACTGACGCTACGCTGACGCTTGCAGAAAAGCACGTTAAGTATGAATGACGGCCACAAGTGACGGCGAGAGAGATGCGACACCTGTCCACCTGTGGTCAACAGACTTGGAGGACTGCAAGACACTGCCAGGGAGATGAATGCAGCTACCCACTCTGGTTAGTGTCCTAACAGCGCAGGCACGTTTCGTTTGCCCGTATACATATAATGGAGATCGCGTCTGACGCAGTGGGCTGAGCTTTGCTGTGTACCGGGCGGGTGCAGTCGCGAGAACTGCTTCCCCGGGCGCCTCCGCGGCCGTGATCGTCTAGTGGTTAGGACATTGCGTTGTGGCCGCAAAAACCCAGGTTCGAATCCTGGTCACGGCAATTTTGAAGGTTTTGCCTTGCTGTTGCTGCAATCATGATCGTCACCCAGTGTTTGAAATCACAATGCTCTCATCACTTTACACTCATGTTCCGCACGCCGCAGGTTGCACTACCATTTCATTATCAGCAACAAGAAATTCGGCCGCCCCAGGGCGTGGGTAGCTGCCTGAGAGGTTAAATATATAGTCGAAAGGGGCAGTTGTTTGAGGTGCGATGCATGAGCAGCGAGTCGCAGCACAACAGGAAACTGTGTCGTGCACTGTTTTCTAGAGACGCGGGGAACGCTGGCGCAGGTAGCGTGGCCGAGCGGTCTAAGGCGCTGGTTTAAGGCACCAGTCTCTTCGGAGGCGTGGGTTCGAATCCCACCGCTGCCAATTTTTACTTCTCGTTTTTGTGCCATTGCGCTGTGTTCTCGTGGGGTAGAACGCAGCTCCTGCGGCGGCCGCGTCGCGTAGGTAGCGTGGCCGAGCGGTCTAAGGCGCTGGTTTCAGGCACCAGTCTCTTCGGAGGCGTGGGTTCGAATCCCACCGCTGCCAACGTTTTCTGTCTCGAAAACAGGAGCACTGATTTCCCGCGAAGGAAATAGCGCAGCAAAGCGTGAGCGTCGCTCTCTTAAACTGTCGTAGCACAGTGCGCGGTGTAACAACAGGATTCACCGGCGCAGTTTGGTCTCATGATTGCTGGCGTTCGTCTCCACGAGATACGTCCAGAGCATGCCGTTCTACGAAGTGGAAGCGTTAATTTTTGCAGATGTCGTCAAGTAGCGGGTGGACGCTCACCGTGTTTGTTGGAGGAGTGCGTGTGTCGTTATCCGGTGTCGTCTAGTGGCTAGGATACCTGGCTCTCACCCAGGAGGCCCGGGTTCGATTCCCGGTACCGGAAATCCACCATTTTGTTGCTCCTCTTAGGCGACTTGTCCCGACTTTGCTCGACTGACGCTACGCTGACGCTTGCAGAAAAGCACGTTAAGTATGAATGACGGCCACAAGTGACGGCGAGAGAGATGCGACACCTGTCCACCTGTGGTCAACAGACTTGGAGGACTGCAAGACACTGCCAGGGAGATGAATGCAGCTACCCACTCTGGTTAGTGTCCTAACAGCGCAGGCACGTTTCGTTTGCCCGTATACATATAATGGAGATCGCGTCTGACGCAGTGGGCTGAGCTTTGCTGTGTACCGGGCGGGTGCAGTCGCGAGAACTGCTTCCCCGGGCGCCTCCGCGGCCGTGATCGTCTAGTGGTTAGGACATTGCGTTGTGGCCGCAAAAACCCAGGTTCGAATCCTGGTCACGGCAATTTTGAAGGTTTTGCCTTGCTGTTGCTGCAATCATGATCGTCACCCAGTGTTTGAAATCACAATGCTCTCATCACTTTACACTCATGTTCCGCACGCCGCAGGTTGCACTACCATTTCATTATCAGCAACAAGAAATTCGGCCGCCCCAGGGCGTGGGTAGCTGCCTGAGAGGTTAAATATATAGTCGAAAGGGGCAGTTGTTTGAGGTGCGATGCATGAGCAGCGAGTCGCAGCACAACAGGAAACTGTGTCGTGCACTGTTTTCTAGAGACGCGGGGAACGCTGGCGCAGGTAGCGTGGCCGAGCGGTCTAAGGCGCTGGTTTAAGGCACCAGTCTCTTCGGAGGCGTGGGTTCGAATCCCACCGCTGCCAATTTTTACTTCTCGTTTTTGTGCCATTGCGCTGTGTTCTCGTGGGGTAGAACGCAGCTCCTGCGGCGGCCGCGTCGCGTAGGTAGCGTGGCCGAGCGGTCTAAGGCGCTGGTTTCAGGCACCAGTCTCTTCGGAGGCGTGGGTTCGAATCCCACCGCTGCCAACGTTTTCTGTCTCGAAAACAGGAGCACTGATTTCCCGCGAAGGAAATAGCGCAGCAAAGCGTGAGCGTCGCTCTCTTAAACTGTCGTAGCACAGTGCGCGGTGTAACAACAGGATTCACCGGCGCAGTTTGGTCTCATGATTGCTGGCGTTCGTCTCCACGAGATACGTCCAGAGCATGCCGTTCTACGAAGTGGAAGCGTTAATTTTTGCAGATGTCGTCAAGTAGCGGGTGGACGCTCACCGTGTTTGTTGGAGGAGTGCGTGTGTCGTTATCCGGTGTCGTCTAGTGGCTAGGATACCTGGCTCTCACCCAGGAGGCCCGGGTTCGATTCCCGGTACCGGAAATCCACCATTTTGTTGCTCCTCTTAGGCGACTTGTCCCGACTTTGCTCGACTGACGCTACGCTGACGCTTGCAGAAAAGCACGTTAAGTATGAATGACGGCCACAAGTGACGGCGAGAGAGATGCGACACCTGTCCACCTGTGGTCAACAGACTTGGAGGACTGCAAGACACTGCCAGGGAGATGAATGCAGCTACCCACTCTGGTTAGTGTCCTAACAGCGCAGGCACGTTTCGTTTGCCCGTATACATATAATGGAGATCGCGTCTGACGCAGTGGGCTGAGCTTTGCTGTGTACCGGGCGGGTGCAGTCGCGAGAACTGCTTCCCCGGGCGCCTCCGCGGCCGTGATCGTCTAGTGGTTAGGACATTGCGTTGTGGCCGCAAAAACCCAGGTTCGAATCCTGGTCACGGCAATTTTGAAGGTTTTGCCTTGCTGTTGCTGCAATCATGATCGTCACCCAGTGTTTGAAATCACAATGCTCTCATCACTTTACACTCATGTTCCGCACGCCGCAGGTTGCACTACCATTTCATTATCAGCAACAAGAAATTCGGCCGCCCCAGGGCGTGGGTAGCTGCCTGAGAGGTTAAATATATAGTCGAAAGGGGCAGTTGTTTGAGGTGCGATGCATGAGCAGCGAGTCGCAGCACAACAGGAAACTGTGTCGTGCACTGTTTTCTAGAGACGCGGGGAACGCTGGCGCAGGTAGCGTGGCCGAGCGGTCTAAGGCGCTGGTTTAAGGCACCAGTCTCTTCGGAGGCGTGGGTTCGAATCCCACCGCTGCCAATTTTTACTTCTCGTTTTTGTGCCATTGCGCTGTGTTCTCGTGGGGTAGAACGCAGCTCCTGCGGCGGCCGCGTCGCGTAGGTAGCGTGGCCGAGCGGTCTAAGGCGCTGGTTTCAGGCACCAGTCTCTTCGGAGGCGTGGGTTCGAATCCCACCGCTGCCAACGTTTTCTGTCTCGAAAACAGGAGCACTGATTTCCCGCGAAGGAAATAGCGCAGCAAAGCGTGAGCGTCGCTCTCTTAAACTGTCGTAGCACAGTGCGCGGTGTAACAACAGGATTCACCGGCGCAGTTTGGTCTCATGATTGCTGGCGTTCGTCTCCACGAGATACGTCCAGAGCATGCCGTTCTACGAAGTGGAAGCGTTAATTTTTGCAGATGTCGTCAAGTAGCGGGTGGACGCTCACCGTGTTTGTTGGAGGAGTGCGTGTGTCGTTATCCGGTGTCGTCTAGTGGCTAGGATACCTGGCTCTCACCCAGGAGGCCCGGGTTCGATTCCCGGTACCGGAAATCCACCATTTTGTTGCTCCTCTTAGGCGACTTGTCCCGACTTTGCTCGACTGACGCTACGCTGACGCTTGCAGAAAAGCACGTTAAGTATGAATGACGGCCACAAGTGACGGCGAGAGAGATGCGACACCTGTCCACCTGTGGTCAACAGACTTGGAGGACTGCAAGACACTGCCAGGGAGATGAATGCAGCTACCCACTCTGGTTAGTGTCCTAACAGCGCAGGCACGTTTCGTTTGCCCGTATACATATAATGGAGATCGCGTCTGACGCAGTGGGCTGAGCTTTGCTGTGTACCGGGCGGGTGCAGTCGCGAGAACTGCTTCCCCGGGCGCCTCCGCGGCCGTGATCGTCTAGTGGTTAGGACATTGCGTTGTGGCCGCAAAAACCCAGGTTCGAATCCTGGTCACGGCAATTTTGAAGGTTTTGCCTTGCTGTTGCTGCAATCATGATCGTCACCCAGTGTTTGAAATCACAATGCTCTCATCACTTTACACTCATGTTCCGCACGCCGCAGGTTGCACTACCATTTCATTATCAGCAACAAGAAATTCGGCCGCCCCAGGGCGTGGGTAGCTGCCTGAGAGGTTAAATATATAGTCGAAAGGGGCAGTTGTTTGAGGTGCGATGCATGAGCAGCGAGTCGCAGCACAACAGGAAACTGTGTCGTGCACTGTTTTCTAGAGACGCGGGGAACGCTGGCGCAGGTAGCGTGGCCGAGCGGTCTAAGGCGCTGGTTTAAGGCACCAGTCTCTTCGGAGGCGTGGGTTCGAATCCCACCGCTGCCAATTTTTACTTCTCGTTTTTGTGCCATTGCGCTGTGTTCTCGTGGGGTAGAACGCAGCTCCTGCGGCGGCCGCGTCGCGTAGGTAGCGTGGCCGAGCGGTCTAAGGCGCTGGTTTCAGGCACCAGTCTCTTCGGAGGCGTGGGTTCGAATCCCACCGCTGCCAACGTTTTCTGTCTCGAAAACAGGAGCACTGATTTCCCGCGAAGGAAATAGCGCAGCAAAGCGTGAGCGTCGCTCTCTTAAACTGTCGTAGCACAGTGCGCGGTGTAACAACAGGATTCACCGGCGCAGTTTGGTCTCATGATTGCTGGCGTTCGTCTCCACGAGATACGTCCAGAGCATGCCGTTCTACGAAGTGGAAGCGTTAATTTTTGCAGATGTCGTCAAGTAGCGGGTGGACGCTCACCGTGTTTGTTGGAGGAGTGCGTGTGTCGTTATCCGGTGTCGTCTAGTGGCTAGGATACCTGGCTCTCACCCAGGAGGCCCGGGTTCGATTCCCGGTACCGGAAATCCACCATTTTGTTGCTCCTCTTAGGCGACTTGTCCCGACTTTGCTCGACTGACGCTACGCTGACGCTTGCAGAAAAGCACGTTAAGTATGAATGACGGCCACAAGTGACGGCGAGAGAGATGCGACACCTGTCCACCTGTGGTCAACAGACTTGGAGGACTGCAAGACACTGCCAGGGAGATGAATGCAGCTACCCACTCTGGTTAGTGTCCTAACAGCGCAGGCACGTTTCGTTTGCCCGTATACATATAATGGAGATCGCGTCTGACGCAGTGGGCTGAGCTTTGCTGTGTACCGGGCGGGTGCAGTCGCGAGAACTGCTTCCCCGGGCGCCTCCGCGGCCGTGATCGTCTAGTGGTTAGGACATTGCGTTGTGGCCGCAAAAACCCAGGTTCGAATCCTGGTCACGGCAATTTTGAAGGTTTTGCCTTGCTGTTGCTGCAATCATGATCGTCACCCAGTGTTTGAAATCACAATGCTCTCATCACTTTACACTCATGTTCCGCACGCCGCAGGTTGCACTACCATTTCATTATCAGCAACAAGAAATTCGGCCGCCCCAGGGCGTGGGTAGCTGCCTGAGAGGTTAAATATATAGTCGAAAGGGGCAGTTGTTTGAGGTGCGATGCATGAGCAGCGAGTCGCAGCACAACAGGAAACTGTGTCGTGCACTGTTTTCTAGAGACGCGGGGAACGCTGGCGCAGGTAGCGTGGCCGAGCGGTCTAAGGCGCTGGTTTAAGGCACCAGTCTCTTCGGAGGCGTGGGTTCGAATCCCACCGCTGCCAATTTTTACTTCTCGTTTTTGTGCCATTGCGCTGTGTTCTCGTGGGGTAGAACGCAGCTCCTGCGGCGGCCGCGTCGCGTAGGTAGCGTGGCCGAGCGGTCTAAGGCGCTGGTTTCAGGCACCAGTCTCTTCGGAGGCGTGGGTTCGAATCCCACCGCTGCCAACGTTTTCTGTCTCGAAAACAGGAGCACTGATTTCCCGCGAAGGAAATAGCGCAGCAAAGCGTGAGCGTCGCTCTCTTAAACTGTCGTAGCACAGTGCGCGGTGTAACAACAGGATTCACCGGCGCAGTTTGGTCTCATGATTGCTGGCGTTCGTCTCCACGAGATACGTCCAGAGCATGCCGTTCTACGAAGTGGAAGCGTTAATTTTTGCAGATGTCGTCAAGTAGCGGGTGGACGCTCACCGTGTTTGTTGGAGGAGTGCGTGTGTCGTTATCCGGTGTCGTCTAGTGGCTAGGATACCTGGCTCTCACCCAGGAGGCCCGGGTTCGATTCCCGGTACCGGAAATCCACCATTTTGTTGCTCCTCTTAGGCGACTTGTCCCGACTTTGCTCGACTGACGCTACGCTGACGCTTGCAGAAAAGCACGTTAAGTATGAATGACGGCCACAAGTGACGGCGAGAGAGATGCGACACCTGTCCACCTGTGGTCAACAGACTTGGAGGACTGCAAGACACTGCCAGGGAGATGAATGCAGCTACCCACTCTGGTTAGTGTCCTAACAGCGCAGGCACGTTTCGTTTGCCCGTATACATATAATGGAGATCGCGTCTGACGCAGTGGGCTGAGCTTTGCTGTGTACCGGGCGGGTGCAGTCGCGAGAACTGCTTCCCCGGGCGCCTCCGCGGCCGTGATCGTCTAGTGGTTAGGACATTGCGTTGTGGCCGCAAAAACCCAGGTTCGAATCCTGGTCACGGCAATTTTGAAGGTTTTGCCTTGCTGTTGCTGCAATCATGATCGTCACCCAGTGTTTGAAATCACAATGCTCTCATCACTTTACACTCATGTTCCGCACGCCGCAGGTTGCACTACCATTTCATTATCAGCAACAAGAAATTCGGCCGCCCCAGGGCGTGGGTAGCTGCCTGAGAGGTTAAATATATAGTCGAAAGGGGCAGTTGTTTGAGGTGCGATGCATGAGCAGCGAGTCGCAGCACAACAGGAAACTGTGTCGTGCACTGTTTTCTAGAGACGCGGGGAACGCTGGCGCAGGTAGCGTGGCCGAGCGGTCTAAGGCGCTGGTTTAAGGCACCAGTCTCTTCGGAGGCGTGGGTTCGAATCCCACCGCTGCCAATTTTTACTTCTCATTTTTGTGCCATTGCGCTGTGTTCTCGTGGGGTAGAACGCAGCTCCTGCGGCGGCCGCGTCGCGTAGGTAGCGTGGCCGAGCGGTCTAAGGCGCTGGTTTCAGGCACCAGTCTCTTCGGAGGCGTGGGTTCGAATCCCACCGCTGCCAACGTTTTCTGTCTCGAAAACAGGAGCACTGATTTCCCGCGAAGGAAATAGCGCAGCAAAGCGTGAGCGTCGCTCTCTTAAACTGTCGTAGCACAGTGCGCGGTGTAACAACAGGATTCACCGGCGCAGTTTGGTCTCATGATTGCTGGCGTTCGTCTCCACGAGATACGTCCAGAGCATGCCGTTCTACGAAGTGGAAGCGTTAATTTTTGCAGATGTCGTCAAGTAGCGGGTGGACGCTCACCGTGTTTGTTGGAGGAGTGCGTGTGTCGTTATCCGGTGTCGTCTAGTGGCTAGGATACCTGGCTCTCACCCAGGAGGCCCGGGTTCGATTCCCGGTACCGGAAATCCACCATTTTGTTGCTCCTCTTAGGCGACTTGTCCCGACTTTGCTCGACTGACGCTACGCTGACGCTTGCAGAAAAGCACGTTAAGTATGAATGACGGCCACAAGTGACGGCGAGAGAGATGCGACACCTGTCCACCTGTGGTCAACAGACTTGGAGGACTGCAAGACACTGCCAGGGAGATGAATGCAGCTACCCACTCTGGTTAGTGTCCTAACAGCGCAGGCACGTTTCGTTTGCCCGTATACATATAATGGAGATCGCGTCTGACGCAGTGGGCTGAGCTTTGCTGTGTACCGGGCGGGTGCAGTCGCGAGAACTGCTTCCCCGGGCGCCTCCGCGGCCGTGATCGTCTAGTGGTTAGGACATTGCGTTGTGGCCGCAAAAACCCAGGTTCGAATCCTGGTCACGGCAATTTTGAAGGTTTTGCCTTGCTGTTGCTGCAATCATGATCGTCACCCAGTGTTTGAAATCACAATGCTCTCATCACTTTACACTCATGTTCCGCACGCCGCAGGTTGCACTACCATTTCATTATCAGCAACAAGAAATTCGGCCGCCCCAGGGCGTGGGTAGCTGCCTGAGAGGTTAAATATATAGTCGAAAGGGGCAGTTGTTTGAGGTGCGATGCATGAGCAGCGAGTCGCAGCACAACAGGAAACTGTGTCGTGCACTGTTTTCTAGAGACGCGGGGAACGCTGGCGCAGGTAGCGTGGCCGAGCGGTCTAAGGCGCTGGTTTAAGGCACCAGTCTCTTCGGAGGCGTGGGTTCGAATCCCACCGCTGCCAATTTTTACTTCTCGTTTTTGTGCCATTGCGCTGTGTTCTCGTGGGGTAGAACGCAGCTCCTGCGGCGGCCGCGTCGCGTAGGTAGCGTGGCCGAGCGGTCTAAGGCGCTGGTTTCAGGCACCAGTCTCTTCGGAGGCGTGGGTTCGAATCCCACCGCTGCCAACGTTTTCTGTCTCGAAAACAGGAGCACTGATTTCCCGCGAAGGAAATAGCGCAGCAAAGCGTGAGCGTCGCTCTCTTAAACTGTCGTAGCACAGTGCGCGGTGTAACAACAGGATTCACCGGCGCAGTTTGGTCTCATGATTGCTGGCGTTCGTCTCCACGAGATACGTCCAGAGCATGCCGTTCTACGAAGTGGAAGCGTTAATTTTTGCAGATGTCGTCAAGTAGCGGGTGGACGCTCACCGTGTTTGTTGGAGGAGTGCGTGTGTCGTTATCCGGTGTCGTCTAGTGGCTAGGATACCTGGCTCTCACCCAGGAGGCCCGGGTTCGATTCCCGGTACCGGAAATCCACCATTTTGTTGCTCCTCTTAGGCGACTTGTCCCGACTTTGCTCGACTGACGCTACGCTGACGCTTGCAGAAAAGCACGTTAAGTATGAATGACGGCCACAAGTGACGGCGAGAGAGATGCGACACCTGTCCACCTGTGGTCAACAGACTTGGAGGACTGCAAGACACTGCCAGGGAGATGAATGCAGCTACCCACTCTGGTTAGTGTCCTAACAGCGCAGGCACGTTTCGTTTGCCCGTATACATATAATGGAGATCGCGTCTGACGCAGTGGGCTGAGCTTTGCTGTGTACCGGGCGGGTGCAGTCGCGAGAACTGCTTCCCCGGGCGCCTCCGCGGCCGTGATCGTCTAGTGGTTAGGACATTGCGTTGTGGCCGCAAAAACCCAGGTTCGAATCCTGGTCACGGCAATTTTGAAGGTTTTGCCTTGCTGTTGCTGCAATCATGATCGTCACCCAGTGTTTGAAATCACAATGCTCTCATCACTTTACACTCATGTTCCGCACGCCGCAGGTTGCACTACCATTTCATTATCAGCAACAAGAAATTCGGCCGCCCCAGGGCGTGGGTAGCTGCCTGAGAGGTTAAATATATAGTCGAAAGGGGCAGTTGTTTGAGGTGCGATGCATGAGCAGCGAGTCGCAGCACAACAGGAAACTGTGTCGTGCACTGTTTTCTAGAGACGCGGGGAACGCTGGCGCAGGTAGCGTGGCCGAGCGGTCTAAGGCGCTGGTTTAAGGCACCAGTCTCTTCGGAGGCGTGGGTTCGAATCCCACCGCTGCCAATTTTTACTTCTCGTTTTTGTGCCATTGCGCTGTGTTCTCGTGGGGTAGAACGCAGCTCCTGCGGCGGCCGCGTCGCGTAGGTAGCGTGGCCGAGCGGTCTAAGGCGCTGGTTTCAGGCACCAGTCTCTTCGGAGGCGTGGGTTCGAATCCCACCGCTGCCAACGTTTTCTGTCTCGAAAACAGGAGCACTGATTTCCCGCGAAGGAAATAGCGCAGCAAAGCGTGAGCGTCGCTCTCTTAAACTGTCGTAGCACAGTGCGCGGTGTAACAACAGGATTCACCGGCGCAGTTTGGTCTCATGATTGCTGGCGTTCGTCTCCACGAGATACGTCCAGAGCATGCCGTTCTACGAAGTGGAAGCGTTAATTTTTGCAGATGTCGTCAAGTAGCGGGTGGACGCTCACCGTGTTTGTTGGAGGAGTGCGTGTGTCGTTATCCGGTGTCGTCTAGTGGCTAGGATACCTGGCTCTCACCCAGGAGGCCCGGGTTCGATTCCCGGTACCGGAAATCCACCATTTTGTTGCTCCTCTTAGGCGACTTGTCCCGACTTTGCTCGACTGACGCTACGCTGACGCTTGCAGAAAAGCACGTTAAGTATGAATGACGGCCACAAGTGACGGCGAGAGAGATGCGACACCTGTCCACCTGTGGTCAACAGACTTGGAGGACTGCAAGACACTGCCAGGGAGATGAATGCAGCTACCCACTCTGGTTAGTGTCCTAACAGCGCAGGCACGTTTCGTTTGCCCGTATACATATAATGGAGATCGCGTCTGACGCAGTGGGCTGAGCTTTGCTGTGTACCGGGCGGGTGCAGTCGCGAGAACTGCTTCCCCGGGCGCCTCCGCGGCCGTGATCGTCTAGTGGTTAGGACATTGCGTTGTGGCCGCAAAAACCCAGGTTCGAATCCTGGTCACGGCAATTTTGAAGGTTTTGCCTTGCTGTTGCTGCAATCATGATCGTCACCCAGTGTTTGAAATCACAATGCTCTCATCACTTTACACTCATGTTCCGCACGCCGCAGGTTGCACTACCATTTCATTATCAGCAACAAGAAATTCGGCCGCCCCAGGGCGTGGGTAGCTGCCTGAGAGGTTAAATATATAGTCGAAAGGGGCAGTTGTTTGAGGTGCGATGCATGAGCAGCGAGTCGCAGCACAACAGGAAACTGTGTCGTGCACTGTTTTCTAGAGACGCGGGGAACGCTGGCGCAGGTAGCGTGGCCGAGCGGTCTAAGGCGCTGGTTTAAGGCACCAGTCTCTTCGGAGGCGTGGGTTCGAATCCCACCGCTGCCAATTTTTACTTCTCGTTTTTGTGCCATTGCGCTGTGTTCTCGTGGGGTAGAACGCAGCTCCTGCGGCGGCCGCGTCGCGTAGGTAGCGTGGCCGAGCGGTCTAAGGCGCTGGTTTCAGGCACCAGTCTCTTCGGAGGCGTGGGTTCGAATCCCACCGCTGCCAACGTTTTCTGTCTCGAAAACAGGAGCACTGATTTCCCGCGAAGGAAATAGCGCAGCAAAGCGTGAGCGTCGCTCTCTTAAACTGTCGTAGCACAGTGCGCGGTGTAACAACAGGATTCACCGGCGCAGTTTGGTCTCATGATTGCTGGCGTTCGTCTCCACGAGATACGTCCAGAGCATGCCGTTCTACGAAGTGGAAGCGTTAATTTTTGCAGATGTCGTCAAGTAGCGGGTGGACGCTCACCGTGTTTGTTGGAGGAGTGCGTGTGTCGTTATCCGGTGTCGTCTAGTGGCTAGGATACCTGGCTCTCACCCAGGAGGCCCGGGTTCGATTCCCGGTACCGGAAATCCACCATTTTGTTGCTCCTCTTAGGCGACTTGTCCCGACTTTGCTCGACTGACGCTACGCTGACGCTTGCAGAAAAGCACGTTAAGTATGAATGACGGCCACAAGTGACGGCGAGAGAGATGCGACACCTGTCCACCTGTGGTCAACAGACTTGGAGGACTGCAAGACACTGCCAGGGAGATGAATGCAGCTACCCACTCTGGTTAGTGTCCTAACAGCGCAGGCACGTTTCGTTTGCCCGTATACATATAATGGAGATCGCGTCTGACGCAGTGGGCTGAGCTTTGCTGTGTACCGGGCGGGTGCAGTCGCGAGAACTGCTTCCCCGGGCGCCTCCGCGGCCGTGATCGTCTAGTGGTTAGGACATTGCGTTGTGGCCGCAAAAACCCAGGTTCGAATCCTGGTCACGGCAATTTTGAAGGTTTTGCCTTGCTGTTGCTGCAATCATGATCGTCACCCAGTGTTTGAAATCACAATGCTCTCATCACTTTACACTCATGTTCCGCACGCCGCAGGTTGCACTACCATTTCATTATCAGCAACAAGAAATTCGGCCGCCCCAGGGCGTGGGTAGCTGCCTGAGAGGTTAAATATATAGTCGAAAGGGGCAGTTGTTTGAGGTGCGATGCATGAGCAGCGAGTCGCAGCACAACAGGAAACTGTGTCGTGCACTGTTTTCTAGAGACGCGGGGAACGCTGGCGCAGGTAGCGTGGCCGAGCGGTCTAAGGCGCTGGTTTAAGGCACCAGTCTCTTCGGAGGCGTGGGTTCGAATCCCACCGCTGCCAATTTTTACTTCTCGTTTTTGTGCCATTGCGCTGTGTTCTCGTGGGGTAGAACGCAGCTCCTGCGGCGGCCGCGTCGCGTAGGTAGCGTGGCCGAGCGGTCTAAGGCGCTGGTTTCAGGCACCAGTCTCTTCGGAGGCGTGGGTTCGAATCCCACCGCTGCCAACGTTTTCTGTCTCGAAAACAGGAGCACTGATTTCCCGCGAAGGAAATAGCGCAGCAAAGCGTGAGCGTCGCTCTCTTAAACTGTCGTAGCACAGTGCGCGGTGTAACAACAGGATTCACCGGCGCAGTTTGGTCTCATGATTGCTGGCGTTCGTCTCCACGAGATACGTCCAGAGCATGCCGTTCTACGAAGTGGAAGCGTTAATTTTTGCAGATGTCGTCAAGTAGCGGGTGGACGCTCACCGTGTTTGTTGGAGGAGTGCGTGTGTCGTTATCCGGTGTCGTCTAGTGGCTAGGATACCTGGCTCTCACCCAGGAGGCCCGGGTTCGATTCCCGGTACCGGAAATCCACCATTTTGTTGCTCCTCTTAGGCGACTTGTCCCGACTTTGCTCGACTGACGCTACGCTGACGCTTGCAGAAAAGCACGTTAAGTATGAATGACGGCCACAAGTGACGGCGAGAGAGATGCGACACCTGTCCACCTGTGGTCAACAGACTTGGAGGACTGCAAGACACTGCCAGGGAGATGAATGCAGCTACCCACTCTGGTTAGTGTCCTAACAGCGCAGGCACGTTTCGTTTGCCCGTATACATATAATGGAGATCGCGTCTGACGCAGTGGGCTGAGCTTTGCTGTGTACCGGGCGGGTGCAGTCGCGAGAACTGCTTCCCCGGGCGCCTCCGCGGCCGTGATCGTCTAGTGGTTAGGACATTGCGTTGTGGCCGCAAAAACCCAGGTTCGAATCCTGGTCACGGCAATTTTGAAGGTTTTGCCTTGCTGTTGCTGCAATCATGATCGTCACCCAGTGTTTGAAATCACAATGCTCTCATCACTTTACACTCATGTTCCGCACGCCGCAGGTTGCACTACCATTTCATTATCAGCAACAAGAAATTCGGCCGCCCCAGGGCGTGGGTAGCTGCCTGAGAGGTTAAATATATAGTCGAAAGGGGCAGTTGTTTGAGGTGCGATGCATGAGCAGCGAGTCGCAGCACAACAGGAAACTGTGTCGTGCACTGTTTTCTAGAGACGCGGGGAACGCTGGCGCAGGTAGCGTGGCCGAGCGGTCTAAGGCGCTGGTTTAAGGCACCAGTCTCTTCGGAGGCGTGGGTTCGAATCCCACCGCTGCCAATTTTTACTTCTCGTTTTTGTGCCATTGCGCTGTGTTCTCGTGGGGTAGAACGCAGCTCCTGCGGCGGCCGCGTCGCGTAGGTAGCGTGGCCGAGCGGTCTAAGGCGCTGGTTTCAGGCACCAGTCTCTTCGGAGGCGTGGGTTCGAATCCCACCGCTGCCAACGTTTTCTGTCTCGAAAACAGGAGCACTGATTTCCCGCGAAGGAAATAGCGCAGCAAAGCGTGAGCGTCGCTCTCTTAAACTGTCGTAGCACAGTGCGCGGTGTAACAACAGGATTCACCGGCGCAGTTTGGTCTCATGATTGCTGGCGTTCGTCTCCACGAGATACGTCCAGAGCATGCCGTTCTACGAAGTGGAAGCGTTAATTTTTGCAGATGTCGTCAAGTAGCGGGTGGACGCTCACCGTGTTTGTTGGAGGAGTGCGTGTGTCGTTATCCGGTGTCGTCTAGTGGCTAGGATACCTGGCTCTCACCCAGGAGGCCCGGGTTCGATTCCCGGTACCGGAAATCCACCATTTTGTTGCTCCTCTTAGGCGACTTGTCCCGACTTTGCTCGACTGACGCTACGCTGACGCTTGCAGAAAAGCACGTTAAGTATGAATGACGGCCACAAGTGACGGCGAGAGAGATGCGACACCTGTCCACCTGTGGTCAACAGACTTGGAGGACTGCAAGACACTGCCAGGGAGATGAATGCAGCTACCCACTCTGGTTAGTGTCCTAACAGCGCAGGCACGTTTCGTTTGCCCGTATACATATAATGGAGATCGCGTCTGACGCAGTGGGCTGAGCTTTGCTGTGTACCGGGCGGGTGCAGTCGCGAGAACTGCTTCCCCGGGCGCCTCCGCGGCCGTGATCGTCTAGTGGTTAGGACATTGCGTTGTGGCCGCAAAAACCCAGGTTCGAATCCTGGTCACGGCAATTTTGAAGGTTTTGCCTTGCTGTTGCTGCAATCATGATCGTCACCCAGTGTTTGAAATCACAATGCTCTCATCACTTTACACTCATGTTCCGCACGCCGCAGGTTGCACTACCATTTCATTATCAGCAACAAGAAATTCGGCCGCCCCAGGGCGTGGGTAGCTGCCTGAGAGGTTAAATATATAGTCGAAAGGGGCAGTTGTTTGAGGTGCGATGCATGAGCAGCGAGTCGCAGCACAACAGGAAACTGTGTCGTGCACTGTTTTCTAGAGACGCGGGGAACGCTGGCGCAGGTAGCGTGGCCGAGCGGTCTAAGGCGCTGGTTTAAGGCACCAGTCTCTTCGGAGGCGTGGGTTCGAATCCCACCGCTGCCAATTTTTACTTCTCGTTTTTGTGCCATTGCGCTGTGTTCTCGTGGGGTAGAACGCAGCTCCTGCGGCGGCCGCGTCGCGTAGGTAGCGTGGCCGAGCGGTCTAAGGCGCTGGTTTCAGGCACCAGTCTCTTCGGAGGCGTGGGTTCGAATCCCACCGCTGCCAACGTTTTCTGTCTCGAAAACAGGAGCACTGATTTCCCGCGAAGGAAATAGCGCAGCAAAGCGTGAGCGTCGCTCTCTTAAACTGTCGTAGCACAGTGCGCGGTGTAACAACAGGATTCACCGGCGCAGTTTGGTCTCATGATTGCTGGCGTTCGTCTCCACGAGATACGTCCAGAGCATGCCGTTCTACGAAGTGGAAGCGTTAATTTTTGCAGATGTCGTCAAGTAGCGGGTGGACGCTCACCGTGTTTGTTGGAGGAGTGCGTGTGTCGTTATCCGGTGTCGTCTAGTGGCTAGGATACCTGGCTCTCACCCAGGAGGCCCGGGTTCGATTCCCGGTACCGGAAATCCACCATTTTGTTGCTCCTCTTAGGCGACTTGTCCCGACTTTGCTCGACTGACGCTACGCTGACGCTTGCAGAAAAGCACGTTAAGTATGAATGACGGCCACAAGTGACGGCGAGAGAGATGCGACACCTGTCCACCTGTGGTCAACAGACTTGGAGGACTGCAAGACACTGCCAGGGAGATGAATGCAGCTACCCACTCTGGTTAGTGTCCTAACAGCGCAGGCACGTTTCGTTTGCCCGTATACATATAATGGAGATCGCGTCTGACGCAGTGGGCTGAGCTTTGCTGTGTACCGGGCGGGTGCAGTCGCGAGAACTGCTTCCCCGGGCGCCTCCGCGGCCGTGATCGTCTAGTGGTTAGGACATTGCGTTGTGGCCGCAAAAACCCAGGTTCGAATCCTGGTCACGGCAATTTTGAAGGTTTTGCCTTGCTGTTGCTGCAATCATGATCGTCACCCAGTGTTTGAAATCACAATGCTCTCATCACTTTACACTCATGTTCCGCACGCCGCAGGTTGCACTACCATTTCATTATCAGCAACAAGAAATTCGGCCGCCCCAGGGCGTGGGTAGCTGCCTGAGAGGTTAAATATATAGTCGAAAGGGGCAGTTGTTTGAGGTGCGATGCATGAGCAGCGAGTCGCAGCACAACAGGAAACTGTGTCGTGCACTGTTTTCTAGAGACGCGGGGAACGCTGGCGCAGGTAGCGTGGCCGAGCGGTCTAAGGCGCTGGTTTAAGGCACCAGTCTCTTCGGAGGCGTGGGTTCGAATCCCACCGCTGCCAATTTTTACTTCTCGTTTTTGTGCCATTGCGCTGTGTTCTCGTGGGGTAGAACGCAGCTCCTGCGGCGGCCGCGTCGCGTAGGTAGCGTGGCCGAGCGGTCTAAGGCGCTGGTTTCAGGCACCAGTCTCTTCGGAGGCGTGGGTTCGAATCCCACCGCTGCCAACGTTTTCTGTCTCGAAAACAGGAGCACTGATTTCCCGCGAAGGAAATAGCGCAGCAAAGCGTGAGCGTCGCTCTCTTAAACTGTCGTAGCACAGTGCGCGGTGTAACAACAGGATTCACCGGCGCAGTTTGGTCTCATGATTGCTGGCGTTCGTCTCCACGAGATACGTCCAGAGCATGCCGTTCTACGAAGTGGAAGCGTTAATTTTTGCAGATGTCGTCAAGTAGCGGGTGGACGCTCACCGTGTTTGTTGGAGGAGTGCGTGTGTCGTTATCCGGTGTCGTCTAGTGGCTAGGATACCTGGCTCTCACCCAGGAGGCCCGGGTTCGATTCCCGGTACCGGAAATCCACCATTTTGTTGCTCCTCTTAGGCGACTTGTCCCGACTTTGCTCGACTGACGCTACGCTGACGCTTGCAGAAAAGCACGTTAAGTATGAATGACGGCCACAAGTGACGGCGAGAGAGATGCGACACCTGTCCACCTGTGGTCAACAGACTTGGAGGACTGCAAGACACTGCCAGGGAGATGAATGCAGCTACCCACTCTGGTTAGTGTCCTAACAGCGCAGGCACGTTTCGTTTGCCCGTATACATATAATGGAGATCGCGTCTGACGCAGTGGGCTGAGCTTTGCTGTGTACCGGGCGGGTGCAGTCGCGAGAACTGCTTCCCCGGGCGCCTCCGCGGCCGTGATCGTCTAGTGGTTAGGACATTGCGTTGTGGCCGCAAAAACCCAGGTTCGAATCCTGGTCACGGCAATTTTGAAGGTTTTGCCTTGCTGTTGCTGCAATCATGATCGTCACCCAGTGTTTGAAATCACAATGCTCTCATCACTTTACACTCATGTTCCGCACGCCGCAGGTTGCACTACCATTTCATTATCAGCAACAAGAAATTCGGCCGCCCCAGGGCGTGGGTAGCTGCCTGAGAGGTTAAATATATAGTCGAAAGGGGCAGTTGTTTGAGGTGCGATGCATGAGCAGCGAGTCGCAGCACAACAGGAAACTGTGTCGTGCACTGTTTTCTAGAGACGCGGGGAACGCTGGCGCAGGTAGCGTGGCCGAGCGGTCTAAGGCGCTGGTTTAAGGCACCAGTCTCTTCGGAGGCGTGGGTTCGAATCCCACCGCTGCCAATTTTTACTTCTCGTTTTTGTGCCATTGCGCTGTGTTCTCGTGGGGTAGAACGCAGCTCCTGCGGCGGCCGCGTCGCGTAGGTAGCGTGGCCGAGCGGTCTAAGGCGCTGGTTTCAGGCACCAGTCTCTTCGGAGGCGTGGGTTCGAATCCCACCGCTGCCAACGTTTTCTGTCTCGAAAACAGGAGCACTGATTTCCCGCGAAGGAAATAGCGCAGCAAAGCGTGAGCGTCGCTCTCTTAAACTGTCGTAGCACAGTGCGCGGTGTAACAACAGGATTCACCGGCGCAGTTTGGTCTCATGATTGCTGGCGTTCGTCTCCACGAGATACGTCCAGAGCATGCCGTTCTACGAAGTGGAAGCGTTAATTTTTGCAGATGTCGTCAAGTAGCGGGTGGACGCTCACCGTGTTTGTTGGAGGAGTGCGTGTGTCGTTATCCGGTGTCGTCTAGTGGCTAGGATACCTGGCTCTCACCCAGGAGGCCCGGGTTCGATTCCCGGTACCGGAAATCCACCATTTTGTTGCTCCTCTTAGGCGACTTGTCCCGACTTTGCTCGACTGACGCTACGCTGACGCTTGCAGAAAAGCACGTTAAGTATGAATGACGGCCACAAGTGACGGCGAGAGAGATGCGACACCTGTCCACCTGTGGTCAACAGACTTGGAGGACTGCAAGACACTGCCAGGGAGATGAATGCAGCTACCCACTCTGGTTAGTGTCCTAACAGCGCAGGCACGTTTCGTTTGCCCGTATACATATAATGGAGATCGCGTCTGACGCAGTGGGCTGAGCTTTGCTGTGTACCGGGCGGGTGCAGTCGCGAGAACTGCTTCCCCGGGCGCCTCCGCGGCCGTGATCGTCTAGTGGTTAGGACATTGCGTTGTGGCCGCAAAAACCCAGGTTCGAATCCTGGTCACGGCAATTTTGAAGGTTTTGCCTTGCTGTTGCTGCAATCATGATCGTCACCCAGTGTTTGAAATCACAATGCTCTCATCACTTTACACTCATGTTCCGCACGCCGCAGGTTGCACTACCATTTCATTATCAGCAACAAGAAATTCGGCCGCCCCAGGGCGTGGGTAGCTGCCTGAGAGGTTAAATATATAGTCGAAAGGGGCAGTTGTTTGAGGTGCGATGCATGAGCAGCGAGTCGCAGCACAACAGGAAACTGTGTCGTGCACTGTTTTCTAGAGACGCGGGGAACGCTGGCGCAGGTAGCGTGGCCGAGCGGTCTAAGGCGCTGGTTTAAGGCACCAGTCTCTTCGGAGGCGTGGGTTCGAATCCCACCGCTGCCAATTTTTACTTCTCGTTTTTGTGCCATTGCGCTGTGTTCTCGTGGGGTAGAACGCAGCTCCTGCGGCGGCCGCGTCGCGTAGGTAGCGTGGCCGAGCGGTCTAAGGCGCTGGTTTCAGGCACCAGTCTCTTCGGAGGCGTGGGTTCGAATCCCACCGCTGCCAACGTTTTCTGTCTCGAAAACAGGAGCACTGATTTCCCGCGAAGGAAATAGCGCAGCAAAGCGTGAGCGTCGCTCTCTTAAACTGTCGTAGCACAGTGCGCGGTGTAACAACAGGATTCACCGGCGCAGTTTGGTCTCATGATTGCTGGCGTTCGTCTCCACGAGATACGTCCAGAGCATGCCGTTCTACGAAGTGGAAGCGTTAATTTTTGCAGATGTCGTCAAGTAGCGGGTGGACGCTCACCGTGTTTGTTGGAGGAGTGCGTGTGTCGTTATCCGGTGTCGTCTAGTGGCTAGGATACCTGGCTCTCACCCAGGAGGCCCGGGTTCGATTCCCGGTACCGGAAATCCACCATTTTGTTGCTCCTCTTAGGCGACTTGTCCCGACTTTGCTCGACTGACGCTACGCTGACGCTTGCAGAAAAGCACGTTAAGTATGAATGACGGCCACAAGTGACGGCGAGAGAGATGCGACACCTGTCCACCTGTGGTCAACAGACTTGGAGGACTGCAAGACACTGCCAGGGAGATGAATGCAGCTACCCACTCTGGTTAGTGTCCTAACAGCGCAGGCACGTTTCGTTTGCCCGTATACATATAATGGAGATCGCGTCTGACGCAGTGGGCTGAGCTTTGCTGTGTACCGGGCGGGTGCAGTCGCGAGAACTGCTTCCCCGGGCGCCTCCGCGGCCGTGATCGTCTAGTGGTTAGGACATTGCGTTGTGGCCGCAAAAACCCAGGTTCGAATCCTGGTCACGGCAATTTTGAAGGTTTTGCCTTGCTGTTGCTGCAATCATGATCGTCACCCAGTGTTTGAAATCACAATGCTCTCATCACTTTACACTCATGTTCCGCACGCCGCAGGTTGCACTACCATTTCATTATCAGCAACAAGAAATTCGGCCGCCCCAGGGCGTGGGTAGCTGCCTGAGAGGTTAAATATATAGTCGAAAGGGGCAGTTGTTTGAGGTGCGATGCATGAGCAGCGAGTCGCAGCACAACAGGAAACTGTGTCGTGCACTGTTTTCTAGAGACGCGGGGAACGCTGGCGCAGGTAGCGTGGCCGAGCGGTCTAAGGCGCTGGTTTAAGGCACCAGTCTCTTCGGAGGCGTGGGTTCGAATCCCACCGCTGCCAATTTTTACTTCTCGTTTTTGTGCCATTGCGCTGTGTTCTCGTGGGGTAGAACGCAGCTCCTGCGGCGGCCGCGTCGCGTAGGTAGCGTGGCCGAGCGGTCTAAGGCGCTGGTTTCAGGCACCAGTCTCTTCGGAGGCGTGGGTTCGAATCCCACCGCTGCCAACGTTTTCTGTCTCGAAAACAGGAGCACTGATTTCCCGCGAAGGAAATAGCGCAGCAAAGCGTGAGCGTCGCTCTCTTAAACTGTCGTAGCACAGTGCGCGGTGTAACAACAGGATTCACCGGCGCAGTTTGGTCTCATGATTGCTGGCGTTCGTCTCCACGAGATACGTCCAGAGCATGCCGTTCTACGAAGTGGAAGCGTTAATTTTTGCAGATGTCGTCAAGTAGCGGGTGGACGCTCACCGTGTTTGTTGGAGGAGTGCGTGTGTCGTTATCCGGTGTCGTCTAGTGGCTAGGATACCTGGCTCTCACCCAGGAGGCCCGGGTTCGATTCCCGGTACCGGAAATCCACCATTTTGTTGCTCCTCTTAGGCGACTTGTCCCGACTTTGCTCGACTGACGCTACGCTGACGCTTGCAGAAAAGCACGTTAAGTATGAATGACGGCCACAAGTGACGGCGAGAGAGATGCGACACCTGTCCACCTGTGGTCAACAGACTTGGAGGACTGCAAGACACTGCCAGGGAGATGAATGCAGCTACCCACTCTGGTTAGTGTCCTAACAGCGCAGGCACGTTTCGTTTGCCCGTATACATATAATGGAGATCGCGTCTGACGCAGTGGGCTGAGCTTTGCTGTGTACCGGGCGGGTGCAGTCGCGAGAACTGCTTCCCCGGGCGCCTCCGCGGCCGTGATCGTCTAGTGGTTAGGACATTGCGTTGTGGCCGCAAAAACCCAGGTTCGAATCCTGGTCACGGCAATTTTGAAGGTTTTGCCTTGCTGTTGCTGCAATCATGATCGTCACCCCAGTGTTTGAAATCACAATGCTCTCATCACTTTACACTCATGTTCCGCACGCCGCAGGTTGCACTACCATTTCATTATCAGCAACAAGAAATTCGGCCGCCCCAGGGCGTGGGTAGCTGCCTGAGAGGTTAAATATATAGTCGAAAGGGGCAGTTGTTTGAGGTGCGATGCATGAGCAGCGAGTCGCAGCACAACAGGAAACTGTGTCGTGCACTGTTTTCTAGAGACGCGGGGAACGCTGGCGCAGGTAGCGTGGCCGAGCGGTCTAAGGCGCTGGTTTAAGGCACCAGTCTCTTCGGAGGCGTGGGTTCGAATCCCACCGCTGCCAATTTTTACTTCTCGTTTTTGTGCCATTGCGCTGTGTTCTCGTGGGGTAGAACGCAGCTCCTGCGGCGGCCGCGTCGCGTAGGTAGCGTGGCCGAGCGGTCTAAGGCGCTGGTTTCAGGCACCAGTCTCTTCGGAGGCGTGGGTTCGAATCCCACCGCTGCCAACGTTTTCTGTCTCGAAAACAGGAGCACTGATTTCCCGCGAAGGAAATAGCGCAGCAAAGCGTGAGCGTCGCTCTCTTAAACTGTCGTAGCACAGTGCGCGGTGTAACAACAGGATTCACCGGCGCAGTTTGGTCTCATGATTGCTGGCGTTCGTCTCCACGAGATACGTCCAGAGCATGCCGTTCTACGAAGTGGAAGCGTTAATTTTTGCAGATGTCGTCAAGTAGCGGGTGGACGCTCACCGTGTTTGTTGGAGGAGTGCGTGTGTCGTTATCCGGTGTCGTCTAGTGGCTAGGATACCTGGCTCTCACCCAGGAGGCCCGGGTTCGATTCCCGGTACCGGAAATCCACCATTTTGTTGCTCCTCTTAGGCGACTTGTCCCCGACTTTGCTCGACTGACGCTACGCTGACGCTTGCAGAAAAGCACGTAAGTATGAATGACGGCCACAAGTGACGGCGAGAGAGATGCGACACCTGTCCACCTGTGGTCAACAGACTTGGAGGACTGCAAGACACTGCCAGGGAGATGAATGCAGCTACCCACTCTGGTTAGTGTCCTAACAGCGCAGGCACGTTTCGTTTGCCCGTATACATATAATGGAGATCGCGTCTGACGCAGTGGGCTGAGCTTTGCTGTGTACCGGGCGGGTGCAGTCGCGAGAACTGCTTCCCCGGGCGCCTCCGCGGCCGTGATCGTCTAGTGGTTAGGACATTGCGTTGTGGCCGCAAAAACCCAGGTTCGAATCCTGGTCACGGCAATTTTGAAGGTTTTGCCTTGCTGTTGCTGCAATCATGATCGTCACCCAGTGTTTGAAATCACAATGCTCTCATCACTTTACACTCATGTTCCGCACGCCGCAGGTTGCACTACCATTTCATTATCAGCAACAAGAAATTCGGCCGCCCCAGGGCGTGGGTAGCTGCCTGAGAGGTTAAATATATAGTCGAAAGGGGCAGTTGTTTGAGGTGCGATGCATGAGCAGCGAGTCGCAGCACAACAGGAAACTGTGTCGTGCACTGTTTTCTAGAGACGCGGGGAACGCTGGCGCAGGTAGCGTGGCCGAGCGGTCTAAGGCGCTGGTTTAAGGCACCAGTCTCTTCGGAGGCGTGGGTTCGAATCCCACCGCTGCCAATTTTTACTTCTCGTTTTTGTGCCATTGCGCTGTGTTCTCGTGGGGTAGAACGCAGCTCCTGCGGCGGCCGCGTCGCGTAGGTAGCGTGGCCGAGCGGTCTAAGGCGCTGGTTTCAGGCACCAGTCTCTTCGGAGGCGTGGGTTCGAATCCCACCGCTGCCAACGTTTTCTGTCTCGAAAACAGGAGCACTGATTTCCCGCGAAGGAAATAGCGCAGCAAAGCGTGAGCGTCGCTCTCTTAAACTGTCGTAGCACAGTGCGCGGTGTAACAACAGGATTCACCGGCGCAGTTTGGTCTCATGATTGCTGGCGTTCGTCTCCACGAGATACGTCCAGAGCATGCCGTTCTACGAAGTGGAAGCGTTAATTTTTGCAGATGTCGTCAAGTAGCGGGTGGACGCTCACCGTGTTTGTTGGAGGAGTGCGTGTGTCGTTATCCGGTGTCGTCTAGTGGCTAGGATACCTGGCTCTCACCCAGGAGGCCCGGGTTCGATTCCCGGTACCGGAAATCCACCATTTTGTTGCTCCTCTTAGGCGACTTGTCCCGACTTTGCTCGACTGACGCTACGCTGACGCTTGCAGAAAAGCACGTTAAGTATGAATGACGGCCACAAGTGACGGCGAGAGAGATGCGACACCTGTCCACCTGTGGTCAACAGACTTGGAGGACTGCAAGACACTGCCAGGGAGATGAATGCAGCTACCCACTCTGGTTAGTGTCCTAACAGCGCAGGCACGTTTCGTTTGCCCGTATACATATAATGGAGATCGCGTCTGACGCAGTGGGCTGAGCTTTGCTGTGTACCGGGCGGGTGCAGTCGCGAGAACTGCTTCCCCGGGCGCCTCCGCGGCCGTGATCGTCTAGTGGTTAGGACATTGCGTTGTGGCCGCAAAAAACCCAGGTTCGAATCCTGGTCACGGCAATTTTGAAGGTTTTGCCTTGCTGTTGCTGCAATCATGATCGTCACCCAGTGTTTGAAATCACAATGCTCTCATCACTTTACACTCATGTTCCGCACGCCGCAGGTTGCACTACCATTTCATTATCAGCAACAAGAAATTCGGCCGCCCCAGGGCGTGGGTAGCTGCCTGAGAGGTTAAATATATAGTCGAAAGGGGCAGTTGTTTGAGGTGCGATGCATGAGCAGCGAGTCGCAGCACAACAGGAAACTGTGTCGTGCACTGTTTTCTAGAGACGCGGGGAACGCTGGCGCAGGTAGCGTGGCCGAGCGGTCTAAGGCGCTGGTTTAAGGCACCAGTCTCTTCGGAGGCGTGGGTTCGAATCCCACCGCTGCCAATTTTTACTTCTCGTTTTTGTGCCATTGCGCTGTGTTCTCGTGGGGTAGAACGCAGCTCCTGCGGCGGCCGCGTCGCGTAGGTAGCGTGGCCGAGCGGTCTAAGGCGCTGGTTTCAGGCACCAGTCTCTTCGGAGGCGTGGGTTCGAATCCCACCGCTGCCAACGTTTTCTGTCTCGAAAACAGGAGCACTGATTTCCCGCGAAGGAAATAGCGCAGCAAAGCGTGAGCGTCGCTCTCTTAAACTGTCGTAGCACAGTGCGCGGTGTAACAACAGGATTCACCGGCGCAGTTTGGTCTCATGATTGCTGGCGTTCGTCTCCACGAGATACGTCCAGAGCATGCCGTTCTACGAAGTGGAAGCGTTAATTTTTGCAGATGTCGTCAAGTAGCGGGTGGACGCTCACCGTGTTTGTTGGAGGAGTGCGTGTGT
>NW_026045799.1:0-34866 GCF_023898315.1 Schistocerca nitens
TCGAAGACACCAACCTGTGCGCAATCCACGCCAAGCGCGTCACCATCATGCCCAAGGACATCCAGCTCGCGCGCCGCATCCGCGGCGAGCGCGCCTAAACCGCTTAGCCGCGGCACGGCACCGCACGCGCGCAACACAAAAAAAACGGCCCTTTTCAGGGCCACTAACATCTCTCCGTCGCGAGCAAAACTTTTGTCGGTCTTGCCGCCCAGCCTCTCTCTCTAGCCCCGTTAAAACAACCACCACAATTCCCCACCCTCCCTCCCGTACACAGCCGCTCTCGCCAACAATCACAATCGACGTCATCCCACCCCACCCCTTCAAATACACACAAACAAACAGCCGGACGACGTCACCACGGGTGGCTGGCCGCCGCCGTCTCCGAGGCGCCACCGCGCCTTCCCAATTCCCGCCGGCCACTTCCACGTCTCAACGTCCCCGTCCCCCTTTCACACAGAGAGGACACACACATAACAAACAAGACGCGCCATCCGCAAAGCAAGCAAACAAACAGAGTCTCCAGAAACATGAGAAACCAACCGTCGGCCGCCGCACAAAATACAAAACACAAAACAAAACGGCCACAACCGCTCCGCTACCGCGCGCCGCCGCCTACCGCCACCGGCCCCACAATCCAACCACCACGGCACGCACACAGTACCCACAAGGGTCATACAGAAACGCCACACAAACACCAACCAACCCCACACACACACACACACACACACACCCCGGCGCATGCACGCACGGCCACCCAAACAAGACAACACAACGCGCCAAGCACGACAATCAACGCCTTCCCGACGTCCTCTGATGGCCCTGAGAAGGGCCGTTTTGGGCCGCGCGCAGCCGTGCCATCGCGCGCCACTAGACGACGCGGGGGAGGGGGGTGGGGGACGACGGGGTCAAGCGCCAGCCCTTCCCTTCCTTCCCCTTTCCTTTCTTTACTTTAACTTCACTTCTTCTTCTTGGGCGAAGCCTTCGCCTTAGACGGCGTCGTCGCCTTCTTCGGGCGCGGCGCCTTCGGCTTCTTCGTCGGAACCTTCGCGGCCTTCTTCGCCTTCGACGGCGACTTGGCCTTGGCCGGCTTGGCCGCAGCCGCCTTCTTCGCACCCGCGGGAGCCGCCGACGCCGCAGACGCCTTCTTGGCGGCGCCCGCCTTCCGACCGGTCGCCGCCTTCACGCCACCAGCCTTCTTTGCGCCGGCCGCACGGGCGCCCTTCTTCTCCTTGCTGGCCGGAGCGGCGCGCTTCTTCTTCGCACCGCCGGCACGGGCCTTGCCGCCCTCGGCCGCCCCGCCGCCGGCGCCGGCAAGCTTGAAAGAGCCGGACGCGCCCTTCCCCTTCGTCTGCACCAGCTCGCCAGCCACGACGGCCGACTTGAGGTACTTCTTGATAAAGGGCGCCAGCTTCTCCGCGTCCAGCTTGTAGTGCGCGGCAATGTACTTCTTGATCGCCTGCAGCGACGAGCCGCCGCGCTCCTTCAGACTCTTGATGGCGGCCGTCACCATCTCAGAGGTGCGCGGGTGCGCAGGCTTGGCGCGCGGCTTCTTCGCAGACGCCGCAGACTTGGCCTTCTTCGTCGTGCCGGTGGCGGCGGGTGCCGCAGCAGTCTCGTTCGTAGCCGCCTGATCTGCCATTATTTCGACGACGCGCGTACACACACGAGAGCGAGAGCGAGAGCGGCAGGCGGCAAGCACGGCGGCAGAGAATAGCCGCCGCGCCGCCAGGCCCAGCCAGTGTCGCGGGCGGGCGCGGACGGCCGAGAGAGCGGCCGCCACTCTGCGCGCCGCCGCGCCGCGCCTCCCGCGCTTGCTACCGCCCAACGTCCGACAGCCTGTGCGGACCAGCCCCAAACCTGCGCCGCAACCACCCGCGCCGTTCAAACCACCGAGGATGGGGCTACACACGGCCACACCACAGTCGCCAACCAGTCGCCACGGCAGCGCCGCAAACCACGGCCAAACTGCAGCTACCGCGCGCTACAGCCTGGCTCGGCCCGCCGAGAATCGCCGCCCCCGCCCACATGCCGCCCCCACAGCCCCAGCCGACGACCCGCCACAATGGCCAAACCTTCGGCAAAAGTGCCACACCGTCGCCGCGCCAGCCCGGCCAGCGCGGCCGCCGCCACAGCCACACAAGCGGAGGCGTGCGGCGATGCCGGCCGTGCAAACGCACCTCCGCCGCCCCATCGCCCTCCCACCGTTTCCCGATCGGCCCGCAGCCGTCGGGCCACCTCGCCCGCCAACATTCGCGCCCCTTTCTCACAAAATTGCCCGCCGCAAACAAAACGGGCGCCGCCTGCGCAACATCGGCACCGGCCAACCGAGCGCCGCCGCCCCTCGCCGCTTACGCGAGGGGGGCTGACCGCCGTCCGCAACTACAGACACACCGAATCTGCCTCCAAGCACACACGACAGCCGACCTCCTACATTTATACGCCGCAAGCCACCCAACGGTGTGTGGCGGAGGGCACTTTTTACGTTACGTGCCACTGTCGTCATTGCCTCCCTTTGCCGTTCCAGTCGCGTATGGTTCGCGGGAACAACGACTGTCTGAAAGCCTCCGTGCGCGCTCGAATCTCTCTACTTTTACTACATTCGGGATCTCCTCGGGAGGTATATACGTACGGGGAAGCAATATATTCGATACCTCATCCGGAAACGCACCCTCTCGAAAACCTGGCGAGCAAGCTACACCGCGATGCAGAGAGCGCCTCCCTTGCAGAGTCTGCCACTTAACTATCACGGTTACCACATAACCCTGTGACGAAACGTTGGACCTTTCTCTATCTCCTCCGTCAACCCGACCTGCTACGCATCCCACACTGGTGGGCAACACTCACGTATGGGTCGGTCGAACGCGTGTTTTTGTAAGCCACCTCCTTTGTTGATGGACTACATTTTTGCTAAGCATTCTCCCAGTGCATCTCAACCTGGTACCCGCCTTACCAACAATTACTTTTATCTGATCATCATTCCACTTCCAAATCATTCCGCACGCATACTCCCAGATACATATTTTACAGACGTCACAGCTACCAGTGTTTGTCCCGCTATCATATAATCAATCATACAATAAACGATCCTTCTTTCTGTATATTCGCAATACATCACATTTGTCTATGTTAAGGGGACAGTTGCCACTCCCTGCACCGGGTGCCTATCCGCTGCCGATCGTCCTGCAACCTCTCTGTATACTACATACAGCACATCATCCGCGAAACGACGCATGGAACGTCCGGCACTATCTACTAGCTCATTTATATGATATGAATTGTGAAAAGCAATGGTCCCATAACACTCCCCCGTGGCACGCCAGGGGTTACTTTAACGTCTGTAGACGTCTGTCTCTCCATTGATAACAACATGCTGTGTTCCGTCTGCTAACATCTCGTCAATCCAGCCACACAGTTGGTCTGATATTCTGTAGACTCTTACGTCGTTTATCAGGCGACGGTGCGGAGCTGTATCGAACGCCTTCCGGACGTCAACGACAATGGCATCCACCTGGGAGCCTGTATCTCATATTTTCTGGGTCTCATGCGCAAATAAAGCGAGCTGGGGGTCTCACACACGATCGCTGTTTCCGGAATCCAACATGGATTCCTACATAGTAGACTCTGGAGTTTCCACAAACGACATGATACTCGAGCAAACAACATGTTCTACAACACATCGACGTCAGAGATATGGGTCTATGGTTTTTGCGCATCTGCTCGACGACTGGGACTACCTGTGCTCTTTTCCAATCATTTGGAACCCTCCCTTCCTCTCCAGAGACTTGCGGTACACGGCTGTTAGAAGGGGGGCAGGTTGTTTCGCGTACCCTGTGTAGGAATCGCGAATTGGTAATCCCGTCGGGTCCGGCGGACTTTCCCATTCCTCCTTGGACACTTATTTCGATGTCAGCCGGTTTCTCGTTCGTGCGAGCATTTAGAGACGGAACTGCAGTGCGGTCCGTCCTCTGTGAAACAGCTTTGGAAACAGGTGTTTAGGTATTTCACAGCTTTACGCGTGTCATCCTCTGTTTCAATGCCATCACCATGCCGGAGTGTCTGGATATGCTGTTTCGAGCCACTTACTGATTCAACGCAAGACCGGAACGTCCTAGCATTTTCTGTCAACGTCGGTACATAGGGTTTGTTCTACTTTCGAATTCACTGAACGCTTCACGCATAGCCCTCCTTACGCTCACACTTTGGACATCGTTTAGCTTCTGTTTGTCTCGGAGGTTTTGGCTGCGTTTAAACTTTGGGTGAAGCTCTCTTTGCTTTCGCAACAGTTTCCTAACGTTGTTGTTGTAGTATACCACGGTGGGTTTTTTTTCCCATCCCTCACAGTTCGACACTCGGCACGTACCTGTCTAAAAACGCATTTTTACCATTGCCTTGCACTTTCTCCATGAACACTCAACATTGTCAGTGTCGGAACAGGCATTTGCCTTTTCATCTGTCGGGTCGTCTGCAAATCTGCCTTCTATTACTCTTGCTAGCCAAAACAGATAGATACACCGTCCTCCCTGCAACGGCCTTATGATCACTGCGTCCCTGTTCTGCACATACAGAGTCGAAACACGTTCGGGTCTGTTTGTCATCCGTAGGTCCACGATGTTATCTCCACGAGTCGGTTCTCTGTTCATTTTGCTCGAGGTGATTTTCGGACAGTGCACTCAGTATAATGTCACTCGATGCTCTCTGTCCCCCTACCACCCGTCCTGAACATCATCTGAGTGTCCCAGTCTATATCGGGTAAATTGAAATCTCCACCTAAGACCCTAACATGCTGAGGAAAATGTATGTGAAATGTGTTTCCAAAATCCGTCTCTCCGTTGTTCTGCCACTAATGCTGCTGCGTCGGGAGGTCGGTCAAAGGAGCCAATTATTATTAAACCTAGCTCGGTTGTTGGGTGTAACCTCCACCCACAATATTTCACAGGAACCATCCACCTCTACTTCACTACAGGATCAAAACTACTACTCAAACAGCGACGAACACACCACCACCGGTTGCATGCAATCGAGCCTTTCTAAAACACCGTCTGTACCTTTGTGACAATTTCGGCAGAATTTATCCCTGGCGTCAGCCAGCTTTCTGTACCTTATCACGATTGCAGAGCTTCGGTGCTTTCTCTGTCAGCGCTTGCGGTTCCGGTACTGTACCAACGCAGCTTCGACAGTTGACAATTAACAAACGATACCGATTGCTGCTTGGTCCCCGCACCCGTTGAGGCTGCTGTTGCCCCCTTTCTGTACTTGCCCAAGGCCATCTAACCTAACAAAACCGCCCAGCCCACGCCACACAACCCCTGCTACCCGTGTAGCCGCTTGTTGCGTGTAGTGCTCTCCACCTAAGACTATAACATGCCTTCGACATTCGCAGTGTACAACACCTTAGGTTAGGGTTGGCGTCGCTTGGGTTAGGTTAGGTTACGTTAGGTGGACGTGGGTTAGGTTAAGGGTTAAAGTTAGGTTAGGCGTCAAAGTTAGGTTAAGCGTTCGGACGTGAGGCGTCAGGTGGCCGCACCTACCTTACGGCCGGACATCTTAGGTTAGGCTAAGGGCGCCGAGGTCACGTTACGTTCACCTTCGGGCGCCACACGTAGCTGTCACAGGTAGGTAGTAGTTCGGTCGGTCGGTCGTCGGCAAGCCGCAAAAAACTACAGACGACGTCGACAACAAGACCGAGCAGGAGGCAGATATATACCGAGCGCCAAAGAGACCGACCACACACACACACACACACACACACACAAAACAACAAACACCACCCACCGGCCAAAGGGGCACCAAAAAAACCCACAAAGCCGAGCACCACACGTCGCGACCAGAGGCAACCCGCAACCGCAACGGCGCTTTCCGCACCGGGCCGGATGCACGTACGACAACACCGCTACCCGTACACAAGGCCTCCCATTGCACACAGCCGCTCTGTGTTCAACATCATCAATGGCGCGCCCGCGGCTCGTCGCGGTCGCAGCCATGACGCCGCCGCCACTTTTGCACCAACACATTCACGCACCGCAAAACAGCTCGCCGACCCACCGACACAGCACAGCCGACAAACAAAAACAACCGCGGCGGCGGCAACAAAACAAAACAAACACCTCGCACCAAGCGTCCGACAGAAAACAAACGGACAGGCACACAGGCCTCTGCTAACGACCACGACACAGCGGCACGCTGCCCCTTTCCCGCCACTCTCGATTCACAGCGCACGCGACCCCGTCGTCGACGACGACACGCGACGGGCTCGCTTCCCGCAACCTACACCTTTCCGCCACTACGCACGGCTCCACCCGACGCCCGTCGCAACGGCACTACTGCACGCACTATCACCCCCGCCGCCGCCGCCGCCGCCGCCGCCTCCTCCTCTCTCCCCCTTCCCGTACACAACAACACAGCCAAAAACACACTCACGACCCAAACATAACAACATGGCACGTGCATCGGCGCACACCCCCAACCAGTCACCGTCGACACAACCACACGCAAGGCACGGAAAAACCGGCGTCCTTCCACGTTGCCATCAAAGCAGCACAAACAACCACACAGGAGGAACCACCAACAACTGCCGGCCGGCCGGCAACCACCAAACGCACATTCCCGCTCGCCACCACACACCTCTCGGCAGCCGTTTCGCAAAGACATGACATGACATGACGCGACATCATCGCATCACGGGCGACGCACGCACACCGACCCACTTTCCCGCCCGTCTCTCTCTCTCTTTTTCTTCCGACGCCTTCGGCCGAGCACACACGTACGTGGCACAACGCCCAACACAGTCACACACAGTCGACAGGCGCACGCCCAGGCACGCAACGACGCAGCGCAGCAAAGGCGCCCGCGACACATACCTCCTCTCCCGTCTCGCCGCCGACCGCCAGCCAGCCACTCGCAATGTGCACTGGCCAACCGGACACACGTCCACCGCGCCGCCTCCGACCACCCGCCAGGGGGCGCTCACGTCCGCGACAACAGCGCGGCCCGCCGCCGGGCGGGCCCAGCCCGGCCCAGGCGGCGCGCGCTGCTCTGCACTCGGCGCGCCGCGCCACACATCCTGCTGCAGACCGGGCTCGTCTCTCTGTACGCGTCTGCGTCTGCCCGCATCTCATCTTCCTGCGCATCAACACAAACGAGGCCACGTGAGCAAACCCCCGTCACAACGCCACATCACGCACTGCCTTGTCGACCGCCTAAATAAATGCACTCACCCACCAGCCATCCGCTTCGTCCTCTTCTTGCTTACTCGTTGTTCGTCGTTGTTGCTGCTGCACCAGCACCAGCACCAGCACCGGCGGCGGCGGCGGCGGCGGCGGCGGCGGCGGCGGCGGCGGCGGCGGCGGCAGCGGCAGCGGCAGCGCACACAGCCCCCAGCCGGCCGCATCCGAGGGGGCCCCGCCGCCAGCGTCGCCTCCTTGGGCACAGGTGCGGTGCTGTGGCCGCCCATCCAACCGCATTTGCTGGCCGTCCCAGCCGCCAGGCAGGCGTTCCCACTGCCGCGCACCGCCTCTGCTGCAGAAGACGAACAAACGAAACGTACAAACATACACGCACCCGAAGCGTGGCCACACACGGACGGGACCGACAGGCTCCAAGGCGACCAAACGATGGAAAAACAAACACAAAAACAAAAGACACGCGAGCGAGCGAGCAAGCACGCAGTCGCCTCGCCTCTGTCCTCCCGCCCCCGCCCTTCTCCCCACCACATGCCCACAAACACCACCGCCTGCCCGCATCTCCACATTCGCCCCCTCCATTTGTTCCCTTGCGTTCGTTCCTTCCTTCCTTCCATGTGTCTGCGTGCGCGGCGCCTCTCCAACATCCGCCGTCCGTCCGTCCCGTTTTCGCCGTACCACACGCCACCGTCGGCGCCGCCTCGCCTCCTCCCAGTCCACCACCGCCGCCGCCCCTGTCCGCCCCGCACACCACCATACACCGCTGCTTGTCCCGGCCGTTGCCACCAAAGGCGCCAGCCGCAAACCGCGCCAAACGCCGCAGCGCGCGTGCGTCCTTCCTTCTTGCTTGCTTCTCCGTGCCGACGCTGCCTCTATTCCCGCACCCATTCGGCCGACAAGCACTGGCGTCGACGACACAGCCGTTGGGCTCCGGCACTGCGCGTACCGGAGTTACACGCGCACCCCCCCTCGCGAACGCACGACTCATTCTCTTTGTTGTTTCTCCTCTTTCTTACGTCTTCGTTTCTTGTTTGTTTGTTTGTTTGTTTTTTTTTTTTTCCTCCCACCGCCGCATGTGACACAATGGCCTCCCTCCCCCTTTCGTTCGTTGTCGCCGCTTTGTTTCTCTTTCTCATTGGTGCACGTCCGACGCGCTCCATTTCCACCACACCACGGCCATCGGCCTCCTCAACGGGCAGGCGCAGTGTGCCATTCTCCGGCGCACAAGCACACCGCGCGGCTCGCTCTCCTCGCCCCCACGCCACGCCACGCCACGCAGCACAAATGATGCTGTCTCGCAACACGACACACGGTGCGCACACCCCCGACCACGCGGCTCTTAAAAGGCATGGCACCGGCGACATGCGCCGCCCCGGCCCGCATCCGTCGTCTCACGTTCACTGCCGGCCGCGTCTGAGGCTACAACCGCACCACAACAACGGTCCCCTCCCGGCAACACATTTGTTGCACAAACACAACCGCCGAGCGCAGCGCGAGCCACCCACACGCGCCCTCCCCGTCTTTAAAAGCCTCCGCGTCTCCTTTCTCCTTTCGCGCCCCTCCCATCTCCCGAATATGCCAGCAGCGGTGCCACTACCGCGAAACGGACACGCCTTCCGGGCCACATGCAAGGGCACGCCCACCACCAACTACTGCCATATTCGCGGACGCAGTTAGGCAACACGCAACGCACTCTCCACCTACTTTCTCTCTCTCGTCCATTCTCTTTAAAACACACGAACCAACCAACCACGGCTAACACACTTTTTCGCGACACCTTTGACTGCGTTATCTTGACCGTGACGGCAGCTATCGACCTTCCAATTCCCCACTAAACACACACACACCCCTACATACACACCCTTCGCTACACCGGACAACAACAGCGTACACAACAGGAGGGCACACGAAACGGCAGGCAAGGGCAACGCATTCTCATAGATTCCTCCTCCGAGCCATGTCGGCGAACGTTTCATCCGGGAAGGCAATGCAATTCAGCCGTCACCACGGCCGACACCTGCAGCCGCGCCGTAAACGCCTTTCAGTGCGGCTGCAATGCACGGGAACGTTCCGTTGCTATAGACAGCGCCTCTCCGTTTTTCCCTGCTTCGTTTTCCGGTGATTGCTTCTCCATTTTGTTTGTTTTATTACTTTCCGTTCCCCTCCTCCACCATTGTTTCCGTCCCCAACAGTTTTGCTCATTCCACACGTTCTGCCCAGACACGACACTCGACCGATCAAAGGTCAGCCTTTCGTCACCGTTCGCGGCGCCGACGGTGCCACAGTGCGACTGGTGTGAACACCGACACGTTGCCATGACGCCGGTGTACCGCGCCGATATTGACAGTTACTCAGAGCCGCCGGATCGGATCACATCACCGACACACCTGCCATTTCACACCGGGGGACACAGACCAACGAAACGCGTGTACGCCCATAACAACAAACAACGACCGTCGTCGTCTAGCCTCACGCTTACTGTACTCAACCGAACACACGTGCACCGTGAATGACGTGCGTGCGCACAACAGTCCAATCAATCATCAGTCAAACTGCAGAAACGGCTATCATCAAATCAAGGGCCAAATAGGTACACCACCGTGCGTGTCGCCTACCCCACCCGCCCGTACATTTCTTGGCGACTTCGTAATGGATGATAGTACGACACGTCCATTTAAAACGTCACCAACACACACACACCAACGCGCCGTACAGCAAAGGGAATAGTCGACGGCAACACAACATTTCACCCTCGCCATCATGTATGATGTGACAACAGACGGCCGTAACGGTGACATCCAACAATCAATCAATCGCGAGGACTTTCAATTGCAGTCACGTGACTAACCGGGCAGACGGAGACAAAGACATGAATCAGCGCCACAGACAGCACCAACACCTCCTATCGATCTATCTGTGTGTCGACAAACAACCACGCCAAGACTCGTGCACGCATTCCACGTCACACCGGCGGCAACCAAACCCTCGCGGCCGTACCCCAGTAACCACAACCACAACCACATTCGAGACCACACCACCACGGCACAGCAGCACCACCAGCTGCCTCGCAACCAACCAAACCGGGTAGCTATGCCGCCCCTCTCACTCACTCACTCACTCACTCACTCACACACACACAAACAATTCCGCTCTTCCCGCAAAGGCAATTTGGTGGCCCTGAAAAGGGCCGTTTTGCCGCTCTCGCAACGGAGGGAGCTTCCTTCCTTCCTTCCTTCCTTCCTTCCTTCCTTCCTTCCAAGAGCCGAAGTAACAACCTCCTCCTTACTTGGAGCTCGTGTACTTGGTCACCGCCTTCGTGCCCTCGCTCACGGCGTGCTTGGCCAGCTCGCCAGGCAGCAAGAGCCGCACAGCCGTCTGGATCTCGCGGGACGTGATGGTCGAGCGCTTGTTGTAGTGCGCCAGGCGAGACGCCTCGGCCGCAATGCGCTCGAAAATGTCGTTCACGAAGCTGTTCATGATGCTCATCGCCTTCGACGAGATGCCCGTGTCGGGGTGCACCTGCTTCAGCACCTTGTAGATGTAGATGGCATAGCTCTCCTTCCTCTTGCGCTTCTTCTTCTTGTCGCCCTTCGAAATGTTCTTCTGCGCCTTGCCGGCCTTCTTGGCGGCCTTCCCGCTAGTCTTGGGCGGCATCTCGAACGTACAACAACAGGCAGCAAGCGCTCCGCTCTAGTCAGCGTCTCCCCACACAGTGGCACCCGCCGCTACCGCAACACCGCACCTTTACCAGCTCGCCCTGTTGCGGCCGCCGACCAATGGGGCGCGCGCGCAACCGGCCGCCGCACCCGAGCCCATAAAGGGACCCCCACCCCGCCGCCGCCGGCACACGCACGCACTCCGCTGCTCGACTCGCTGCGGCTCGCACCGTTACGGTTACGTGTTTAGCGCTTACGCCACTAGCCAAACGCCATGTCCGGACGCGGAAAGGGAGGCAAAGTCAAGGGCAAGTCAAAGTCCCGCTCAAGCAGGGCTGGGCTCCAGTTCCCGGTCGGCAGAATCCACCGCCTCCTGCGCAAGGGAAACTACGCCGAGCGCGTCGGCGCCGGGGCGCCCGTCTACCTCGCCGCCGTCATGGAGTACCTCGCGGCTGAGGTGCTCGAGCTGGCCGGAAACGCGGCCCGCGACAACAAGAAGACGCGCATCATCCCGCGCCACCTGCAGCTCGCCATCCGCAACGACGAGGAGCTCAACAAGCTCTTGTCGGGCGTCACCATCGCACAGGGTGGTGTCCTGCCCAACATCCAGGCCGTCCTGCTGCCAAAGAAGACCGAGAAGAAGGCCTAAACAGGGACCGCGGCGCTGCGCTTGCGTGCTCCCTGCACGCAAACGCAAACGCGCCTTTGCCTTGCCGGCTCGCCTCACAACAATCGGCCCTTTTCAGGGCCACCACACAAACCTACGTCCAAAGCAAAGTTTCCGTCGTCCTCGCCGCACTTTACAACAACGTCCACAGCGCCGGCGCACGTCCGCCATCTTGTCCACAGCCCGTGTGGCCGAACACACACACATTTTTTCTGCACCCCTCCACGCACGCACAGTCGCGTTCCAAACAACGACAACGACATCAATACACCAATAATGTGATGTGATCATTGTTAATATGTTCATAATTAAAAGAGCGCGTAACGGCCCGACGACGGACGACACGCGGGCCGCCGCGCGCGCTCTCCAAACACACAGGCACAGGACAAACCAAACCAAACCAAACAGCTGATCCGATCGATGATCCGGCCCGCGCCACAAACAAACCACGCACACACCGGACTCAGCCGCGCCCTCCCGCATCCATCATCACACACGTCACGTCGAAACTCCAAACGGAACGCACGCACGCAAAGCAACAGAGGCGCACAACAACAACAACAACAACAACAAACACACACACACAGAGGCAGGCAGGCAACACAGACCCTTTCGCACTTTTCAATTTCCGAACAGTGTGGTGGCCCTGAAAAGGGCCGTTTTTCGTCTCTCCCACCAAGCACGGGCAACGGCACGGCCGCGGGAAGGCCACAGCACAGCACACCGGCTGCCTGCCTAACCGCCGAAACCGTACAGGGTGCGCCCCTGCCTCTTCAGGGCGTACACCACGTCCATGGCCGTCACAGTCTTGCGCTTGGCGTGCTCAGTGTACGTCACCGCGTCGCGGATCACGTTCTCCAGGAACACCTTCAGCACTCCGCGGGTCTCCTCGTAGATCAGACCAGAGATGCGCTTCACGCCGCCCCTGCGAGCCAGGCGGCGGATGGCGGGCTTCGTGATGCCCTGGATGTTGTCGCGCAACACCTTGCGGTGCCGCTTGGCGCCACCCTTGCCCAGCCCCTTTCCTCCCTTGCCGCGGCCTGTCATTCTTCCTCCTCCTCAAGCAACAAAAAAAGCACAAGCGGCAGCTCCTCACCCGGCGCTAGCGAGTCGGCTACGGTGCGCCGTGAGCGCGCGCCGCCCCCCTATATAGACTCTGGCCCGCCCTCCCCCCACCACGCGCACCGAGGGCATATAAGCGCAGCACGGGCCCGCGCGGGCCCGTTGTCAAGGCAGCACCGGACGCTTCGCTACCGCACGCACCGCTAACCGCTATGGCCCGCACAAAGCAAACGGCCCGCAAGTCCACCGGCGGAAAGGCGCCGCGCAAACAGCTCGCCACCAAGGCGGCGAGGAAGAGCGCGCCCGCCACCGGCGGCGTCAAGAAGCCCCACCGCTACAGGCCGGGCACCGTCGCCCTGCGAGAAATCAGGCGCTACCAGAAGAGCACAGAGCTGCTCATCCGCAAGCTGCCGTTCCAGCGCCTAGTGCGCGAGATCGCCCAGGACTTCAAGACCGACCTGCGCTTCCAGAGCTCCGCAGTCATGGCCCTGCAGGAGGCCAGCGAGGCCTACCTCGTCGGCCTCTTCGAAGACACCAACCTGTGCGCAATCCACGCCAAGCGCGTCACCATCATGCCCAAGGACATCCAGCTCGCGCGCCGCATCCGCGGCGAGCGCGCCTAAACCGCTTAGCCGCGGCACGGCACCGCACGCGCGCAACACAAAAAAAACGGCCCTTTTCAGGGCCACTAACATCTCTCCGTCGCGAGCAAAACTTTTGTCGGTCTTGCCGCCCAGCCTCTCTCTCTAGCCCCGTTAAAACAACCACCACAATTCCCCACCCTCCCTCCCGTACACAGCCGCTCTCGCCAACAATCACAATCGACGTCATCCCACCCCACCCCTTCAAATACACACAAACAAACAGCCGGACGACGTCACCACGGGTGGCTGGCCGCCGCCGTCTCCGAGGCGCCACCGCGCCTTCCCAATTCCCGCCGGCCACTTCCACGTCTCAACGTCCCCGTCCCCCTTTCACACAGAGAGGACACACACATAACAAACAAGACGCGCCATCCGCAAAGCAAGCAAACAAACAGAGTCTCCAGAAACATGAGAAACCAACCGTCGGCCGCCGCACAAAATACAAAACACAAAACAAAACGGCCACAACCGCTCCGCTACCGCGCGCCGCCGCCTACCGCCACCGGCCCCACAATCCAACCACCACGGCACGCACACAGTACCCACAAGGGTCATACAGAAACGCCACACAAACACCAACCAACCCCACACACACACACACACACACACACCCCGGCGCATGCACGCACGGCCACCCAAACAAGACAACACAACGCGCCAAGCACGACAATCAACGCCTTCCCGACGTCCTCTGATGGCCCTGAGAAGGGCCGTTTTGGGCCGCGCGCAGCCGTGCCATCGCGCGCCACTAGACGACGCGGGGGAGGGGGGTGGGGGACGACGGGGTCAAGCGCCAGCCCTTCCCTTCCTTCCCCTTTCCTTTCTTTACTTTAACTTCACTTCTTCTTCTTGGGCGAAGCCTTCGCCTTAGACGGCGTCGTCGCCTTCTTCGGGCGCGGCGCCTTCGGCTTCTTCGTCGGAACCTTCGCGGCCTTCTTCGCCTTCGACGGCGACTTGGCCTTGGCCGGCTTGGCCGCAGCCGCCTTCTTCGCACCCGCGGGAGCCGCCGACGCCGCAGACGCCTTCTTGGCGGCGCCCGCCTTCCGACCGGTCGCCGCCTTCACGCCACCAGCCTTCTTTGCGCCGGCCGCACGGGCGCCCTTCTTCTCCTTGCTGGCCGGAGCGGCGCGCTTCTTCTTCGCACCGCCGGCACGGGCCTTGCCGCCCTCGGCCGCCCCGCCGCCGGCGCCGGCAAGCTTGAAAGAGCCGGACGCGCCCTTCCCCTTCGTCTGCACCAGCTCGCCAGCCACGACGGCCGACTTGAGGTACTTCTTGATAAAGGGCGCCAGCTTCTCCGCGTCCAGCTTGTAGTGCGCGGCAATGTACTTCTTGATCGCCTGCAGCGACGAGCCGCCGCGCTCCTTCAGACTCTTGATGGCGGCCGTCACCATCTCAGAGGTGCGCGGGTGCGCAGGCTTGGCGCGCGGCTTCTTCGCAGACGCCGCAGACTTGGCCTTCTTCGTCGTGCCGGTGGCGGCGGGTGCCGCAGCAGTCTCGTTCGTAGCCGCCTGATCTGCCATTATTTCGACGACGCGCGTACACACACGAGAGCGAGAGCGAGAGCGGCAGGCGGCAAGCACGGCGGCAGAGAATAGCCGCCGCGCCTACTACCGTGTGACTCGCGTGCAATCCCTGCACGATTCAAGCAGGTTAAGCAGGTCCACTGCTGTTCCTGCGTGGAGTATTCTTCGGATCGATGTGTTCCTCTCCTTATGATAGGTCTTCTCGTTTCACAGTGGTGGTCGTCCTCACTGGGTGCTTGGAATTATTCCAGCAACCGGTCCGGCCATCTGGTCGCTGGGCGCCAGTGGACTTGGTTTCCCAGTCCACTGACCAGCGGGTTCCTCGACGTCCTCGCCGACTCGTAGAAGTTCCGTGCGAGCGCGCGGAAGCGGCGCTTCAGCATCGGAACTCCCGCGATGTCGTGCAGCATACGGGTGTCGTAGTCCCTTGGCAGGTGGAGCGCCAGCCGAAGGGCTTTGTTCTGCACCCGTTGCAGCGTCTGTACGTGAGTGTCGGCGGCATTTCCCCACACCACGGCCGCGTACTCTAGCACTGGCCTGATTAGTGCTAGGTAGAGCGTGAGGCCGCAGTGGGGGGGCAGTGTCGTCGTGGGGTTGAGGAGGGGGTACAGCGAGCGCATCCGTCCAAGCGCCCGGCCCCTCAGCTCCCTGATGTGTGGACCCCAGGTCAGGCGTCGGTCCATGGTGACGCCGAGGTACTTCCCAGTACGCGACCACGGGATGGGGCCTCCCATGATCCGCACTTGCGGCAGCGCGTCGGGTATCCGGCGGCGAGTAAACACCACCGCCTGGCTCTTCCCGGCGTTGAACTTGAGTCGCCATTTGGTGGCCCAGGCTCCAATCTCGGTGCAGGCGAGCTGCAGGCGGCGGCGCATCAGCTGCGCGCTCATGCTGCGCGTGTACAGCGCGGTGTCATCGGCGTAGAGCGCCAGATGGACCCTCGGCGTCGTCTTCGGGACGTCAGCGGTGAAGAGAGAGTACAGCAGGGGGCCAAGGACGGACCCCTGCGGCACTCCAGCACGTATGTGGCGCGCCGTGGACACGCCACCGTCTGCACGCACATGGAAAGTGCGCCCTCGCAGGTAGGACTGGAGGAGGCGGACGTACGACACGGGTACCCCCTGTACCAGCAGCTTATACAGGAGGCCGTCGTGCCACACGCTGTCAAAGGCCTTGGAGACGTCGAGGAGTACCGCCCCAAGGTACTCGCGACGCTCCAGGGCCCCCATCGCCTGCTCCACCAGTCGCAGCAGTTGGTGCTGTGTTGAGTGCCCACTTCGAAAGCCAAACTGCTCGTCAGGAAGCAGGCCTTCTTCTCTGACGTGGCGCTGTAGCCGTTTGGCGAGGATAGCCGCCGCGCCGCCAGGCCCAGCCAGTGTCGCGGGCGGGCGCGGACGGCCGAGAGAGCGGCCGCCACTCTGCGCGCCGCCGCGCCGCGCCTCCCGCGCTTGCTACCGCCCAACGTCCGACAGCCTGTGCGGACCAGCCCCAAACCTGCGCCGCAACCACCCGCGCCGTTCAAACCACCGAGGATGGGGCTACACACGGCCACACCACAGTCGCCAACCAGTCGCCACGGCAGCGCCGCAAACCACGGCCAAACTGCAGCTACCGCGCGCTACAGCCTGGCTCGGCCCGCCGAGAATCGCCGCCCCCGCCCACATGCCGCCCCCACAGCCCCAGCCGACGACCCGCCACAATGGCCAAACCTTCGGCAAAAGTGCCACACCGTCGCCGCGCCAGCCCGGCCAGCGCGGCCGCCGCCACAGCCACACAAGCGGAGGCGTGCGGCGATGCCGGCCGTGCAAACGCACCTCCGCCGCCCCATCGCCCTCCCACCGTTTCCCGATCGGCCCGCAGCCGTCGGGCCACCTCGCCCGCCAACATTCGCGCCCCTTTCTCACAAAATTGCCCGCCGCAAACAAAACGGGCGCCGCCTGCGCAACATCGGCACCGGCCAACCGAGCGCCGCCGCCCCTCGCCGCTTACGCGAGGGGGGCTGACCGCCGTCCGCAACTACAGACACACCGAATCTGCCTCCAAGCACACACGACAGCCGACCTCCTACATTTATACGCCGCAAGCCACCCAACGGTGTGTGGCGGAGGGCACTTTTTACGTTACGTGCCACTGTCGTCATTGCCTCCCTTTGCCGTTCCAGTCGCGTATGGTTCGCGGGAACAACGACTGTCTGAAAGCCTCCGTGCGCGCTCGAATCTCTCTACTTTTACTACATTCGGGATCTCCTCGGGAGGTATATACGTACGGGGAAGCAATATATTCGATACCTCATCCGGAAACGCACCCTCTCGAAAACCTGGCGAGCAAGCTACACCGCGATGCAGAGAGCGCCTCCCTTGCAGAGTCTGCCACTTAACTATCACGGTTACCACATAACCCTGTGACGAAACGTTGGACCTTTCTCTATCTCCTCCGTCAACCCGACCTGCTACGCATCCCACACTGGTGGGCAACACTCACGTATGGGTCGGTCGAACGCGTGTTTTTGTAAGCCACCTCCTTTGTTGATGGACTACATTTTTGCTAAGCATTCTCCCAGTGCATCTCAACCTGGTACCCGCCTTACCAACAATTACTTTTATCTGATCATCATTCCACTTCCAAATCATTCCGCACGCATACTCCCAGATACATATTTTACAGACGTCACAGCTACCAGTGTTTGTCCCGCTATCATATAATCAATCATACAATAAACGATCCTTCTTTCTGTATATTCGCAATACATCACATTTGTCTATGTTAAGGGGACAGTTGCCACTCCCTGCACCGGGTGCCTATCCGCTGCCGATCGTCCTGCAACCTCTCTGTATACTACATACAGCACATCATCCGCGAAACGACGCATGGAACGTCCGGCACTATCTACTAGCTCATTTATATGATATGAATTGTGAAAAGCAATGGTCCCATAACACTCCCCCGTGGCACGCCAGGGGTTACTTTAACGTCTGTAGACGTCTGTCTCTCCATTGATAACAACATGCTGTGTTCCGTCTGCTAACATCTCGTCAATCCAGCCACACAGTTGGTCTGATATTCTGTAGACTCTTACGTCGTTTATCAGGCGACGGTGCGGAGCTGTATCGAACGCCTTCCGGACGTCAACGACAATGGCATCCACCTGGGAGCCTGTATCTCATATTTTCTGGGTCTCATGCGCAAATAAAGCGAGCTGGGGGTCTCACACACGATCGCTGTTTCCGGAATCCAACATGGATTCCTACATAGTAGACTCTGGAGTTTCCACAAACGACATGATACTCGAGCAAACAACATGTTCTACAACACATCGACGTCAGAGATATGGGTCTATGGTTTTTGCGCATCTGCTCGACGACTGGGACTACCTGTGCTCTTTTCCAATCATTTGGAACCCTCCCTTCCTCTCCAGAGACTTGCGGTACACGGCTGTTAGAAGGGGGGCAGGTTGTTTCGCGTACCCTGTGTAGGAATCGCGAATTGGTAATCCCGTCGGGTCCGGCGGACTTTCCCATTCCTCCTTGGACACTTATTTCGATGTCAGCCGGTTTCTCGTTCGTGCGAGCATTTAGAGACGGAACTGCAGTGCGGTCCGTCCTCTGTGAAACAGCTTTGGAAACAGGTGTTTAGGTATTTCACAGCTTTACGCGTGTCATCCTCTGTTTCAATGCCATCACCATGCCGGAGTGTCTGGATATGCTGTTTCGAGCCACTTACTGATTCAACGCAAGACCGGAACGTCCTAGCATTTTCTGTCAACGTCGGTACATAGGGTTTGTTCTACTTTCGAATTCACTGAACGCTTCACGCATAGCCCTCCTTACGCTCACACTTTGGACATCGTTTAGCTTCTGTTTGTCTCGGAGGTTTTGGCTGCGTTTAAACTTTGGGTGAAGCTCTCTTTGCTTTCGCAACAGTTTCCTAACGTTGTTGTTGTAGTATACCACGGTGGGTTTTTTTTCCCATCCCTCACAGTTCGACACTCGGCACGTACCTGTCTAAAAACGCATTTTTACCATTGCCTTGCACTTTCTCCATGAACACTCAACATTGTCAGTGTCGGAACAGGCATTTGCCTTTTCATCTGTCGGGTCGTCTGCAAATCTGCCTTCTATTACTCTTGCTAGCCAAAACAGATAGATACACCGTCCTCCCTGCAACGGCCTTATGATCACTGCGTCCCTGTTCTGCACATACAGAGTCGAAACACGTTCGGGTCTGTTTGTCATCCGTAGGTCCACGATGTTATCTCCACGAGTCGGTTCTCTGTTCATTTTGCTCGAGGTGATTTTCGGACAGTGCACTCAGTATAATGTCACTCGATGCTCTCTGTCCCCCTACCACCCGTCCTGAACATCATCTGAGTGTCCCAGTCTATATCGGGTAAATTGAAATCTCCACCTAAGACCCTAACATGCTGAGGAAAATGTATGTGAAATGTGTTTCCAAAATCCGTCTCTCCGTTGTTCTGCCACTAATGCTGCTGCGTCGGGAGGTCGGTCAAAGGAGCCAATTATTATTAAACCTAGCTCGGTTGTTGGGTGTAACCTCCACCCACAATATTTCACAGGAACCATCCACCTCTACTTCACTACAGGATCAAAACTACTACTCAAACAGCGACGAACACACCACCACCGGTTGCATGCAATCGAGCCTTTCTAAAACACCGTCTGTACCTTTGTGACAATTTCGGCAGAATTTATCCCTGGCGTCAGCCAGCTTTCTGTACCTTATCACGATTGCAGAGCTTCGGTGCTTTCTCTGTCAGCGCTTGCGGTTCCGGTACTGTACCAACGCAGCTTCGACAGTTGACAATTAACAAACGATACCGATTGCTGCTTGGTCCCCGCACCCGTTGAGGCTGCTGTTGCCCCCTTTCTGTACTTGCCCAAGGCCATCTAACCTAACAAAACCGCCCAGCCCACGCCACACAACCCCTGCTACCCGTGTAGCCGCTTGTTGCGTGTAGTGCTCTCCACCTAAGACTATAACATGCCTTCGACATTCGCAGTGTACAACACCTTAGGTTAGGGTTGGCGTCGCTTGGGTTAGGTTAGGTTACGTTAGGTGGACGTGGGTTAGGTTAAGGGTTAAAGTTAGGTTAGGCGTCAAAGTTAGGTTAAGCGTTCGGACGTGAGGCGTCAGGTGGCCGCACCTACCTTACGGCCGGACATCTTAGGTTAGGCTAAGGGCGCCGAGGTCACGTTACGTTCACCTTCGGGCGCCACACGTAGCTGTCACAGGTAGGTAGTAGTTCGGTCGGTCGGTCGTCGGCAAGCCGCAAAAAACTACAGACGACGTCGACAACAAGACCGAGCAGGAGGCAGATATATACCGAGCGCCAAAGAGACCGACCACACACACACACACACACACACACACAAAACAACAAACACCACCCACCGGCCAAAGGGGCACCAAAAAAACCCACAAAGCCGAGCACCACACGTCGCGACCAGAGGCAACCCGCAACCGCAACGGCGCTTTCCGCACCGGGCCGGATGCACGTACGACAACACCGCTACCCGTACACAAGGCCTCCCATTGCACACAGCCGCTCTGTGTTCAACATCATCAATGGCGCGCCCGCGGCTCGTCGCGGTCGCAGCCATGACGCCGCCGCCACTTTTGCACCAACACATTCACGCACCGCAAAACAGCTCGCCGACCCACCGACACAGCACAGCCGACAAACAAAAACAACCGCGGCGGCGGCAACAAAACAAAACAAACACCTCGCACCAAGCGTCCGACAGAAAACAAACGGACAGGCACACAGGCCTCTGCTAACGACCACGACACAGCGGCACGCTGCCCCTTTCCCGCCACTCTCGATTCACAGCGCACGCGACCCCGTCGTCGACGACGACACGCGACGGGCTCGCTTCCCGCAACCTACACCTTTCCGCCACTACGCACGGCTCCACCCGACGCCCGTCGCAACGGCACTACTGCACGCACTATCACCCCCGCCGCCGCCGCCGCCGCCGCCGCCTCCTCCTCTCTCCCCCTTCCCGTACACAACAACACAGCCAAAAACACACTCACGACCCAAACATAACAACATGGCACGTGCATCGGCGCACACCCCCAACCAGTCACCGTCGACACAACCACACGCAAGGCACGGAAAAACCGGCGTCCTTCCACGTTGCCATCAAAGCAGCACAAACAACCACACAGGAGGAACCACCAACAACTGCCGGCCGGCCGGCAACCACCAAACGCACATTCCCGCTCGCCACCACACACCTCTCGGCAGCCGTTTCGCAAAGACATGACATGACATGACGCGACATCATCGCATCACGGGCGACGCACGCACACCGACCCACTTTCCCGCCCGTCTCTCTCTCTCTTTTTCTTCCGACGCCTTCGGCCGAGCACACACGTACGTGGCACAACGCCCAACACAGTCACACACAGTCGACAGGCGCACGCCCAGGCACGCAACGACGCAGCGCAGCAAAGGCGCCCGCGACACATACCTCCTCTCCCGTCTCGCCGCCGACCGCCAGCCAGCCACTCGCAATGTGCACTGGCCAACCGGACACACGTCCACCGCGCCGCCTCCGACCACCCGCCAGGGGGCGCTCACGTCCGCGACAACAGCGCGGCCCGCCGCCGGGCGGGCCCAGCCCGGCCCAGGCGGCGCGCGCTGCTCTGCACTCGGCGCGCCGCGCCACACATCCTGCTGCAGACCGGGCTCGTCTCTCTGTACGCGTCTGCGTCTGCCCGCATCTCATCTTCCTGCGCATCAACACAAACGAGGCCACGTGAGCAAACCCCCGTCACAACGCCACATCACGCACTGCCTTGTCGACCGCCTAAATAAATGCACTCACCCACCAGCCATCCGCTTCGTCCTCTTCTTGCTTACTCGTTGTTCGTCGTTGTTGCTGCTGCACCAGCACCAGCACCAGCACCGGCGGCGGCGGCGGCGGCGGCGGCGGCGGCGGCGGCGGCGGCGGCGGCGGCAGCGGCAGCGGCAGCGCACACAGCCCCCAGCCGGCCGCATCCGAGGGGGCCCCGCCGCCAGCGTCGCCTCCTTGGGCACAGGTGCGGTGCTGTGGCCGCCCATCCAACCGCATTTGCTGGCCGTCCCAGCCGCCAGGCAGGCGTTCCCACTGCCGCGCACCGCCTCTGCTGCAGAAGACGAACAAACGAAACGTACAAACATACACGCACCCGAAGCGTGGCCACACACGGACGGGACCGACAGGCTCCAAGGCGACCAAACGATGGAAAAACAAACACAAAAACAAAAGACACGCGAGCGAGCGAGCAAGCACGCAGTCGCCTCGCCTCTGTCCTCCCGCCCCCGCCCTTCTCCCCACCACATGCCCACAAACACCACCGCCTGCCCGCATCTCCACATTCGCCCCCTCCATTTGTTCCCTTGCGTTCGTTCCTTCCTTCCTTCCATGTGTCTGCGTGCGCGGCGCCTCTCCAACATCCGCCGTCCGTCCGTCCCGTTTTCGCCGTACCACACGCCACCGTCGGCGCCGCCTCGCCTCCTCCCAGTCCACCACCGCCGCCGCCCCTGTCCGCCCCGCACACCACCATACACCGCTGCTTGTCCCGGCCGTTGCCACCAAAGGCGCCAGCCGCAAACCGCGCCAAACGCCGCAGCGCGCGTGCGTCCTTCCTTCTTGCTTGCTTCTCCGTGCCGACGCTGCCTCTATTCCCGCACCCATTCGGCCGACAAGCACTGGCGTCGACGACACAGCCGTTGGGCTCCGGCACTGCGCGTACCGGAGTTACACGCGCACCCCCCCTCGCGAACGCACGACTCATTCTCTTTGTTGTTTCTCCTCTTTCTTACGTCTTCGTTTCTTGTTTGTTTGTTTGTTTGTTTTTTTTTTTTTCCTCCCACCGCCGCATGTGACACAATGGCCTCCCTCCCCCTTTCGTTCGTTGTCGCCGCTTTGTTTCTCTTTCTCATTGGTGCACGTCCGACGCGCTCCATTTCCACCACACCACGGCCATCGGCCTCCTCAACGGGCAGGCGCAGTGTGCCATTCTCCGGCGCACAAGCACACCGCGCGGCTCGCTCTCCTCGCCCCCACGCCACGCCACGCCACGCAGCACAAATGATGCTGTCTCGCAACACGACACACGGTGCGCACACCCCCGACCACGCGGCTCTTAAAAGGCATGGCACCGGCGACATGCGCCGCCCCGGCCCGCATCCGTCGTCTCACGTTCACTGCCGGCCGCGTCTGAGGCTACAACCGCACCACAACAACGGTCCCCTCCCGGCAACACATTTGTTGCACAAACACAACCGCCGAGCGCAGCGCGAGCCACCCACACGCGCCCTCCCCGTCTTTAAAAGCCTCCGCGTCTCCTTTCTCCTTTCGCGCCCCTCCCATCTCCCGAATATGCCAGCAGCGGTGCCACTACCGCGAAACGGACACGCCTTCCGGGCCACATGCAAGGGCACGCCCACCACCAACTACTGCCATATTCGCGGACGCAGTTAGGCAACACGCAACGCACTCTCCACCTACTTTCTCTCTCTCGTCCATTCTCTTTAAAACACACGAACCAACCAACCACGGCTAACACACTTTTTCGCGACACCTTTGACTGCGTTATCTTGACCGTGACGGCAGCTATCGACCTTCCAATTCCCCACTAAACACACACACACCCCTACATACACACCCTTCGCTACACCGGACAACAACAGCGTACACAACAGGAGGGCACACGAAACGGCAGGCAAGGGCAACGCATTCTCATAGATTCCTCCTCCGAGCCATGTCGGCGAACGTTTCATCCGGGAAGGCAATGCAATTCAGCCGTCACCACGGCCGACACCTGCAGCCGCGCCGTAAACGCCTTTCAGTGCGGCTGCAATGCACGGGAACGTTCCGTTGCTATAGACAGCGCCTCTCCGTTTTTCCCTGCTTCGTTTTCCGGTGATTGCTTCTCCATTTTGTTTGTTTTATTACTTTCCGTTCCCCTCCTCCACCATTGTTTCCGTCCCCAACAGTTTTGCTCATTCCACACGTTCTGCCCAGACACGACACTCGACCGATCAAAGGTCAGCCTTTCGTCACCGTTCGCGGCGCCGACGGTGCCACAGTGCGACTGGTGTGAACACCGACACGTTGCCATGACGCCGGTGTACCGCGCCGATATTGACAGTTACTCAGAGCCGCCGGATCGGATCACATCACCGACACACCTGCCATTTCACACCGGGGGACACAGACCAACGAAACGCGTGTACGCCCATAACAACAAACAACGACCGTCGTCGTCTAGCCTCACGCTTACTGTACTCAACCGAACACACGTGCACCGTGAATGACGTGCGTGCGCACAACAGTCCAATCAATCATCAGTCAAACTGCAGAAACGGCTATCATCAAATCAAGGGCCAAATAGGTACACCACCGTGCGTGTCGCCTACCCCACCCGCCCGTACATTTCTTGGCGACTTCGTAATGGATGATAGTACGACACGTCCATTTAAAACGTCACCAACACACACACACCAACGCGCCGTACAGCAAAGGGAATAGTCGACGGCAACACAACATTTCACCCTCGCCATCATGTATGATGTGACAACAGACGGCCGTAACGGTGACATCCAACAATCAATCAATCGCGAGGACTTTCAATTGCAGTCACGTGACTAACCGGGCAGACGGAGACAAAGACATGAATCAGCGCCACAGACAGCACCAACACCTCCTATCGATCTATCTGTGTGTCGACAAACAACCACGCCAAGACTCGTGCACGCATTCCACGTCACACCGGCGGCAACCAAACCCTCGCGGCCGTACCCCAGTAACCACAACCACAACCACATTCGAGACCACACCACCACGGCACAGCAGCACCACCAGCTGCCTCGCAACCAACCAAACCGGGTAGCTATGCCGCCCCTCTCACTCACTCACTCACTCACTCACTCACACACACACAAACAATTCCGCTCTTCCCGCAAAGGCAATTTGGTGGCCCTGAAAAGGGCCGTTTTGCCGCTCTCGCAACGGAGGGAGCTTCCTTCCTTCCTTCCTTCCTTCCTTCCTTCCTTCCTTCCAAGAGCCGAAGTAACAACCTCCTCCTTACTTGGAGCTCGTGTACTTGGTCACCGCCTTCGTGCCCTCGCTCACGGCGTGCTTGGCCAGCTCGCCAGGCAGCAAGAGCCGCACAGCCGTCTGGATCTCGCGGGACGTGATGGTCGAGCGCTTGTTGTAGTGCGCCAGGCGAGACGCCTCGGCCGCAATGCGCTCGAAAATGTCGTTCACGAAGCTGTTCATGATGCTCATCGCCTTCGACGAGATGCCCGTGTCGGGGTGCACCTGCTTCAGCACCTTGTAGATGTAGATGGCATAGCTCTCCTTCCTCTTGCGCTTCTTCTTCTTGTCGCCCTTCGAAATGTTCTTCTGCGCCTTGCCGGCCTTCTTGGCGGCCTTCCCGCTAGTCTTGGGCGGCATCTCGAACGTACAACAACAGGCAGCAAGCGCTCCGCTCTAGTCAGCGTCTCCCCACACAGTGGCACCCGCCGCTACCGCAACACCGCACCTTTACCAGCTCGCCCTGTTGCGGCCGCCGACCAATGGGGCGCGCGCGCAACCGGCCGCCGCACCCGAGCCCATAAAGGGACCCCCACCCCGCCGCCGCCGGCACACGCACGCACTCCGCTGCTCGACTCGCTGCGGCTCGCACCGTTACGGTTACGTGTTTAGCGCTTACGCCACTAGCCAAACGCCATGTCCGGACGCGGAAAGGGAGGCAAAGTCAAGGGCAAGTCAAAGTCCCGCTCAAGCAGGGCTGGGCTCCAGTTCCCGGTCGGCAGAATCCACCGCCTCCTGCGCAAGGGAAACTACGCCGAGCGCGTCGGCGCCGGGGCGCCCGTCTACCTCGCCGCCGTCATGGAGTACCTCGCGGCTGAGGTGCTCGAGCTGGCCGGAAACGCGGCCCGCGACAACAAGAAGACGCGCATCATCCCGCGCCACCTGCAGCTCGCCATCCGCAACGACGAGGAGCTCAACAAGCTCTTGTCGGGCGTCACCATCGCACAGGGTGGTGTCCTGCCCAACATCCAGGCCGTCCTGCTGCCAAAGAAGACCGAGAAGAAGGCCTAAACAGGGACCGCGGCGCTGCGCTTGCGTGCTCCCTGCACGCAAACGCAAACGCGCCTTTGCCTTGCCGGCTCGCCTCACAACAATCGGCCCTTTTCAGGGCCACCACACAAACCTACGTCCAAAGCAAAGTTTCCGTCGTCCTCGCCGCACTTTACAACAACGTCCACAGCGCCGGCGCACGTCCGCCATCTTGTCCACAGCCCGTGTGGCCGAACACACACACATTTTTTCTGCACCCCTCCACGCACGCACAGTCGCGTTCCAAACAACGACAACGACATCAATACACCAATAATGTGATGTGATCATTGTTAATATGTTCATAATTAAAAGAGCGCGTAACGGCCCGACGACGGACGACACGCGGGCCGCCGCGCGCGCTCTCCAAACACACAGGCACAGGACAAACCAAACCAAACCAAACAGCTGATCCGATCGATGATCCGGCCCGCGCCACAAACAAACCACGCACACACCGGACTCAGCCGCGCCCTCCCGCATCCATCATCACACACGTCACGTCGAAACTCCAAACGGAACGCACGCACGCAAAGCAACAGAGGCGCACAACAACAACAACAACAACAACAAACACACACACACAGAGGCAGGCAGGCAACACAGACCCCTTTCGCACTTTTCAATTTCCGAACAGTGTGGTGGCCCTGAAAAGGGCCGTTTTTCGTCTCTCCCACCAAGCACGGGCAACGGCACGGCCGCGGGAAGGCCACAGCACAGCACACCGGCTGCCTGCCTAACCGCCGAAACCGTACAGGGTGCGCCCCTGCCTCTTCAGGGCGTACACCACGTCCATGGCCGTCACAGTCTTGCGCTTGGCGTGCTCAGTGTACGTCACCGCGTCGCGGATCACGTTCTCCAGGAACACCTTCAGCACTCCGCGGGTCTCCTCGTAGATCAGACCAGAGATGCGCTTCACGCCGCCCCTGCGAGCCAGGCGGCGGATGGCGGGCTTCGTGATGCCCTGGATGTTGTCGCGCAACACCTTGCGGTGCCGCTTGGCGCCACCCTTGCCCAGCCCCTTTCCTCCCTTGCCGCGGCCTGTCATTCTTCCTCCTCCTCAAGCAACAAAAAAAGCACAAGCGGCAGCTCCTCACCCGGCGCTAGCGAGTCGGCTACGGTGCGCCGTGAGCGCGCGCCGCCCCCCTATATAGACTCTGGCCCGCCCTCCCCCCACCACGCGCACCGAGGGCATATAAGCGCAGCACGGGCCCGCGCGGGCCCGTTGTCAAGGCAGCACCGGACGCTTCGCTACCGCACGCACCGCTAACCGCTATGGCCCGCACAAAGCAAACGGCCCGCAAGTCCACCGGCGGAAAGGCGCCGCGCAAACAGCTCGCCACCAAGGCGGCGAGGAAGAGCGCGCCCGCCACCGGCGGCGTCAAGAAGCCCCACCGCTACAGGCCGGGCACCGTCGCCCTGCGAGAAATCAGGCGCTACCAGAAGAGCACAGAGCTGCTCATCCGCAAGCTGCCGTTCCAGCGCCTAGTGCGCGAGATCGCCCAGGACTTCAAGACCGACCTGCGCTTCCAGAGCTCCGCAGTCATGGCCCTGCAGGAGGCCAGCGAGGCCTACCTCGTCGGCCTCTTCGAAGACACCAACCTGTGCGCAATCCACGCCAAGCGCGTCACCATCATGCCCAAGGACATCCAGCTCGCGCGCCGCATCCGCGGCGAGCGCGCCTAAACCGCTTAGCCGCGGCACGGCACCGCACGCGCGCAACACAAAAAAAAACGGCCCTTTTCAGGGCCACTAACATCTCTCCGTCGCGAGCAAAACTTTTGTCGGTCTTGCCGCCCAGCCTCTCTCTCTAGCCCCGTTAAAACAACCACCACAATTCCCCACCCTCCCTCCCGTACACAGCCGCTCTCGCCAACAATCACAATCGACGTCATCCCACCCCACCCCTTCAAATACACACAAACAAACAGCCGGACGACGTCACCACGGGTGGCTGGCCGCCGCCGTCTCCGAGGCGCCACCGCGCCTTCCCAATTCCCGCCGGCCACTTCCACGTCTCAACGTCCCCGTCCCCCTTTCACACAGAGAGGACACACACATAACAAACAAGACGCGCCATCCGCAAAGCAAGCAAACAAACAGAGTCTCCAGAAACATGAGAAACCAACCGTCGGCCGCCGCACAAAATACAAAACACAAAACAAAACGGCCACAACCGCTCCGCTACCGCGCGCCGCCGCCTACCGCCACCGGCCCCACAATCCAACCACCACGGCACGCACACAGTACCCACAAGGGTCATACAGAAACGCCACACAAACACCAACCAACCCCACACACACACACACACACACACACCCCGGCGCATGCACGCACGGCCACCCAAACAAGACAACACAACGCGCCAAGCACGACAATCAACGCCTTCCCGACGTCCTCTGATGGCCCTGAGAAGGGCCGTTTTGGGCCGCGCGCAGCCGTGCCATCGCGCGCCACTAGACGACGCGGGGGAGGGGGGTGGGGGACGACGGGGTCAAGCGCCAGCCCTTCCCTTCCTTCCCCTTTCCTTTCTTTACTTTAACTTCACTTCTTCTTCTTGGGCGAAGCCTTCGCCTTAGACGGCGTCGTCGCCTTCTTCGGGCGCGGCGCCTTCGGCTTCTTCGTCGGAACCTTCGCGGCCTTCTTCGCCTTCGACGGCGACTTGGCCTTGGCCGGCTTGGCCGCAGCCGCCTTCTTCGCACCCGCGGGAGCCGCCGACGCCGCAGACGCCTTCTTGGCGGCGCCCGCCTTCCGACCGGTCGCCGCCTTCACGCCACCAGCCTTCTTTGCGCCGGCCGCACGGGCGCCCTTCTTCTCCTTGCTGGCCGGAGCGGCGCGCTTCTTCTTCGCACCGCCGGCACGGGCCTTGCCGCCCTCGGCCGCCCCGCCGCCGGCGCCGGCAAGCTTGAAAGAGCCGGACGCGCCCTTCCCCTTCGTCTGCACCAGCTCGCCAGCCACGACGGCCGACTTGAGGTACTTCTTGATAAAGGGCGCCAGCTTCTCCGCGTCCAGCTTGTAGTGCGCGGCAATGTACTTCTTGATCGCCTGCAGCGACGAGCCGCCGCGCTCCTTCAGACTCTTGATGGCGGCCGTCACCATCTCAGAGGTGCGCGGGTGCGCAGGCTTGGCGCGCGGCTTCTTCGCAGACGCCGCAGACTTGGCCTTCTTCGTCGTGCCGGTGGCGGCGGGTGCCGCAGCAGTCTCGTTCGTAGCCGCCTGATCTGCCATTATTTCGACGACGCGCGTACACACACGAGAGCGAGAGCGAGGAGCGGCAGGCGGCAAGCACGGCGGCAGAGAATAGCCGCCGCGCCGCCAGGCCCAGCCAGTGTCGCGGGCGGGCGCGGACGGCCGAGAGAGCGGCCGCCACTCTGCGCGCCGCCGCGCCGCGCCTCCCGCGCTTGCTACCGCCCAACGTCCGACAGCCTGTGCGGACCAGCCCCAAACCTGCGCCGCAACCACCCGCGCCGTTCAAACCACCGAGGATGGGGCTACACACGGCCACACCACAGTCGCCAACCAGTCGCCACGGCAGCGCCGCAAACCACGGCCAAACTGCAGCTACCGCGCGCTACAGCCTGGCTCGGCCCGCCGAGAATCGCCGCCCCCGCCCACATGCCGCCCCCACAGCCCCAGCCGACGACCCGCCACAATGGCCAAACCTTCGGCAAAAGTGCCACACCGTCGCCGCGCCAGCCCGGCCAGCGCGGCCGCCGCCACAGCCACACAAGCGGAGGCGTGCGGCGATGCCGGCCGTGCAAACGCACCTCCGCCGCCCCATCGCCCTCCCACCGTTTCCCGATCGGCCCGCAGCCGTCGGGCCACCTCGCCCGCCAACATTCGCGCCCCTTTCTCACAAAATTGCCCGCCGCAAACAAAACGGGCGCCGCCTGCGCAACATCGGCACCGGCCAACCGAGCGCCGCCGCCCCTCGCCGCTTACGCGAGGGGGGCTGACCGCCGTCCGCAACTACAGACACACCGAATCTGCCTCCAAGCACACACGACAGCCGACCTCCTACATTTATACGCCGCAAGCCACCCAACGGTGTGTGGCGGAGGGCACTTTTTACGTTACGTGCCACTGTCGTCATTGCCTCCCTTTGCCGTTCCAGTCGCGTATGGTTCGCGGGAACAACGACTGTCTGAAAGCCTCCGTGCGCGCTCGAATCTCTCTACTTTTACTACATTCGGGATCTCCTCGGGAGGTATATACGTACGGGGAAGCAATATATTCGATACCTCATCCGGAAACGCACCCTCTCGAAAACCTGGCGAGCAAGCTACACCGCGATGCAGAGAGCGCCTCCCTTGCAGAGTCTGCCACTTAACTATCACGGTTACCACATAACCCTGTGACGAAACGTTGGACCTTTCTCTATCTCCTCCGTCAACCCGACCTGCTACGCATCCCACACTGGTGGGCAACACTCACGTATGGGTCGGTCGAACGCGTGTTTTTGTAAGCCACCTCCTTTGTTGATGGACTACATTTTTGCTAAGCATTCTCCCAGTGCATCTCAACCTGGTACCCGCCTTACCAACAATTACTTTTATCTGATCATCATTCCACTTCCAAATCATTCCGCACGCATACTCCCAGATACATATTTTACAGACGTCACAGCTACCAGTGTTTGTCCCGCTATCATATAATCAATCATACAATAAACGATCCTTCTTTCTGTATATTCGCAATACATCACATTTGTCTATGTTAAGGGGACAGTTGCCACTCCCTGCACCGGGTGCCTATCCGCTGCCGATCGTCCTGCAACCTCTCTGTATACTACATACAGCACATCATCCGCGAAACGACGCATGGAACGTCCGGCACTATCTACTAGCTCATTTATATGATATGAATTGTGAAAAGCAATGGTCCCATAACACTCCCCCGTGGCACGCCAGGGGTTACTTTAACGTCTGTAGACGTCTGTCTCTCCATTGATAACAACATGCTGTGTTCCGTCTGCTAACATCTCGTCAATCCAGCCACACAGTTGGTCTGATATTCTGTAGACTCTTACGTCGTTTATCAGGCGACGGTGCGGAGCTGTATCGAACGCCTTCCGGACGTCAACGACAATGGCATCCACCTGGGAGCCTGTATCTCATATTTTCTGGGTCTCATGCGCAAATAAAGCGAGCTGGGGGTCTCACACACGATCGCTGTTTCCGGAATCCAACATGGATTCCTACATAGTAGACTCTGGAGTTTCCACAAACGACATGATACTCGAGCAAACAACATGTTCTACAACACATCGACGTCAGAGATATGGGTCTATGGTTTTTGCGCATCTGCTCGACGACTGGGACTACCTGTGCTCTTTTCCAATCATTTGGAACCCTCCCTTCCTCTCCAGAGACTTGCGGTACACGGCTGTTAGAAGGGGGGCAGGTTGTTTCGCGTACCCTGTGTAGGAATCGCGAATTGGTAATCCCGTCGGGTCCGGCGGACTTTCCCATTCCTCCTTGGACACTTATTTCGATGTCAGCCGGTTTCTCGTTCGTGCGAGCATTTAGAGACGGAACTGCAGTGCGGTCCGTCCTCTGTGAAACAGCTTTGGAAACAGGTGTTTAGGTATTTCACAGCTTTACGCGTGTCATCCTCTGTTTCAATGCCATCACCATGCCGGAGTGTCTGGATATGCTGTTTCGAGCCACTTACTGATTCAACGCAAGACCGGAACGTCCTAGCATTTTCTGTCAACGTCGGTACATAGGGTTTGTTCTACTTTCGAATTCACTGAACGCTTCACGCATAGCCCTCCTTACGCTCACACTTTGGACATCGTTTAGCTTCTGTTTGTCTCGGAGGTTTTGGCTGCGTTTAAACTTTGGGTGAAGCTCTCTTTGCTTTCGCAACAGTTTCCTAACGTTGTTGTTGTAGTATACCACGGTGGGTTTTTTTTCCCATCCCTCACAGTTCGACACTCGGCACGTACCTGTCTAAAAACGCATTTTTACCATTGCCTTGCACTTTCTCCATGAACACTCAACATTGTCAGTGTCGGAACAGGCATTTGCCTTTTCATCTGTCGGGTCGTCTGCAAATCTGCCTTCTATTACTCTTGCTAGCCAAAACAGATAGATACACCGTCCTCCCTGCAACGGCCTTATGATCACTGCGTCCCTGTTCTGCACATACAGAGTCGAAACACGTTCGGGTCTGTTTGTCATCCGTAGGGTCCACGATGTTATCTCCACGAGTCGGTTCTCTGTTCATTTTGCTCGAGGTGATTTTCGGACAGTGCACTCAGTATAATGTCACTCGATGCTCTCTGTCCCCCTACCACCCGTCCTGAACATCATCTGAGTGTCCCAGTCTATATCGGGTAAATTGAAATCTCCACCTAAGACCCTAACATGCTGAGGAAAATGTATGTGAAATGTGTTTCCAAAATCCGTCTCTCCGTTGTTCTGCCACTAATGCTGCTGCGTCGGGAGGTCGGTCAAAGGAGCCAATTATTATTAAACCTAGCTCGGTTGTTGGGTGTAACCTCCACCCACAATATTTCACAGGAACCATCCACCTCTACTTCACTACAGGATCAAAACTACTACTCAAACAGCGACGAACACACCACCACCGGTTGCATGCAATCGAGCCTTTCTAAAACACCGTCTGTACCTTTGTGACAATTTCGGCAGAATTTATCCCTGGCGTCAGCCAGCTTTCTGTACCTTATCACGATTGCAGAGCTTCGGTGCTTTCTCTGTCAGCGCTTGCGGTTCCGGTACTGTACCAACGCAGCTTCGACAGTTGACAATTAACAAACGATACCGATTGCTGCTTGGTCCCCGCACCCGTTGAGGCTGCTGTTGCCCCCTTTCTGTACTTGCCCAAGGCCATCTAACCTAACAAAACCGCCCAGCCCACGCCACACAACCCTGCTACCCGTGTAGCCGCTTGTTGCGTGTAGTGCTCTCCACCTAAGACTATAACATGCCTTCGACATTCGCAGTGTACAACACCTTAGGTTAGGGTTGGCGTCGCTTGGGTTAGGTTAGGTTACGTTAGGTGGACGTGGGTTAGGTTAAGGGTTAAAGTTAGGTTAGGCGTCAAAGTTAGGTTAAGCGTTCGGACGTGAGGCGGTCAGGTGGCCGCACCTACCTTACGGCCGGACATCTTAGGTTAGGCTAAGGGCGCCGAGGTCACGTTACGTTCACCTTCGGGCGCCACACGTAGCTGTCACAGGTAGGTAGTAGTTCGGTCGGTCGGTCGTCGGCAAGCCGCAAAAAACTACAGACGACGTCGACAACAAGACCGAGCAGGAGGCAGATATATACCGAGCGCCAAAGAGACCGACCACACACACACACACACACACACACACAAAACAACAAACACCACCCACCGGCCAAAGGGGCACCAAAAAAACCCACAAAGCCGAGCACCACACGTCGCGACCAGAGGCAACCCGCAACCGCAACGGCGCTTTCCGCACCGGGCCGGATGCACGTACGACAACACCGCTACCCGTACACAAGGCCTCCCATTGCACACAGCCGCTCTGTGTTCAACATCATCAATGGCGCGCCCGCGGCTCGTCGCGGTCGCAGCCATGACGCCGCCGCCACTTTTGCACCAACACATTCACGCACCGCAAAACAGCTCGCCGACCCACCGACACAGCACAGCCGACAAACAAAAACAACCGCGGCGGCGGCAACAAAACAAAACAAACACCTCGCACCAAGCGTCCGACAGAAAACAAACGGACAGGCACACAGGCCTCTGCTAACGACCACGACACAGCGGCACGCTGCCCCCTTTCCCGCCACTCTCGATTCACAGCGCACGCGACCCCGTCGTCGACGACGACACGCGACGGGCTCGCTTCCCGCAACCTACACCTTTCCGCCACTACGCACGGCTCCACCCGACGCCCGTCGCAACGGCACTACTGCACGCACTATCACCCCCGCCGCCGCCGCCGCCGCCGCCGCCTCCTCCTCTCTCCCCCTTCCGTACACAACAACACAGCCAAAAACACACTCACGACCCAAACATAACAACATGGCACGTGCATCGGCGCACACCCCCAACCAGTCACCGTCGACACAACCACACGCAAGGCACGGAAAAACCGGCGTCCTTCCACGTTGCCATCAAAGCAGCACAAACAACCACACAGGAGGAACCACCAACAACTGCCGGCCGGCCGGCAACCACCAAACGCACATTCCCGCTCGCCACCACACACCTCTCGGCAGCCGTTTCGCAAAGACATGACATGACATGACGCGACATCATCGCATCACGGGCGACGCACGCACACCGACCCACTTTCCCGCCCGTCTCTCTCTCTCTTTTTCTTCCGACGCCTTCGGCCGAGCACACACGTACGTGGCACAACGCCCAACACAGTCACACACAGTCGACAGGCGCACGCCCAGGCACGCAACGACGCAGCGCAGCAAAGGCGCCCGCGACACATACCTCCTCTCCCGTCTCGCCGCCGACCGCCAGCCAGCCACTCGCAATGTGCACTGGCCAACCGGACACACGTCCACCGCGCCGCCTCCGACCACCCGCCAGGGGGCGCTCACGTCCGCGACAACAGCGCGGCCCGCCGCCGGGCGGGCCCAGCCCGGCCCAGGCGGCGCGCGCTGCTCTGCACTCGGCGCGCCGCGCCACACATCCTGCTGCAGACCGGGCTCGTCTCTCTGTACGCGTCTGCGTCTGCCCGCATCTCATCTTCCTGCGCATCAACACAAACGAGGCCACGTGAGCAAACCCCCGTCACAACGCCACATCACGCACTGCCTTGTCGACCGCCTAAATAAATGCACTCACCCACCAGCCATCCGCTTCGTCCTCTTCTTGCTTACTCGTTGTTCGTCGTTGTTGCTGCTGCACCAGCACCAGCACCAGCACCGGCGGCGGCGGCGGCGGCGGCGGCGGCGGCGGCGGCGGCGGCGGCGGCGGCAGCGGCAGCGGCAGCGCACACAGCCCCCAGCCGGCCGCATCCGAGGGGGCCCCGCCGCCA
>NW_026045800.1:0-34868 GCF_023898315.1 Schistocerca nitens
GGTAGAACGCAGCTCCTGCGGCGGCCGCGTCGCGTAGGTAGCGTGGCCGAGCGGTCTAAGGCGCTGGTTTCAGGCACCAGTCTCTTCGGAGGCGTGGGTTCGAATCCCACCGCTGCCAACGTTTTCTGTCTCGAAAACAGGAGCACTGATTTCCCGCGAAGGAAATAGCGCAGCAAAGCGTGAGCGTCGCTCTCTTAAACTGTCGTAGCACAGTGCGCGGTGTAACAACAGGATTCACCGGCGCAGTTTGGTCTCATGATTGCTGGCGTTCGTCTCCACGAGATACGTCCAGAGCATGCCGTTCTACGAAGTGGAAGCGTTAATTTTTGCAGATGTCGTCAAGTAGCGGGTGGACGCTCACCGTGTTTGTTGGAGGAGTGCGTGTGTCGTTATCCGGTGTCGTCTAGTGGCTAGGATACCTGGCTCTCACCCAGGAGGCCCGGGTTCGATTCCCGGTACCGGAAATCCACCATTTTGTTGCTCCTCTTAGGCGACTTGTCCCGACTTTGCTCGACTGACGCTACGCTGACGCTTGCAGAAAAGCACGTTAAGTATGAATGACGGCCACAAGTGACGGCGAGAGAGATGCGACACCTGTCCACCTGTGGTCAACAGACTTGGAGGACTGCAAGACACTGCCAGGGAGATGAATGCAGCTACCCACTCTGGTTAGTGTCCTAACAGCGCAGGCACGTTTCGTTTGCCCGTATACATATAATGGAGATCGCGTCTGACGCAGTGGGCTGAGCTTTGCTGTGTACCGGGCGGGTGCAGTCGCGAGAACTGCTTCCCCGGGCGCCTCCGCGGCCGTGATCGTCTAGTGGTTAGGACATTGCGTTGTGGCCGCAAAAACCCAGGTTCGAATCCTGGTCACGGCAATTTTGAAGGTTTTGCCTTGCTGTTGCTGCAATCATGATCGTCACCCAGTGTTTGAAATCACAATGCTCTCATCACTTTACACTCATGTTCCGCACGCCGCAGGTTGCACTACCATTTCATTATCAGCAACAAGAAATTCGGCCGCCCCAGGGCGTGGGTAGCTGCCTGAGAGGTTAAATATATAGTCGAAAGGGGCAGTTGTTTGAGGTGCGATGCATGAGCAGCGAGTCGCAGCACAACAGGAAACTGTGTCGTGCACTGTTTTCTAGAGACGCGGGGAACGCTGGCGCAGGTAGCGTGGCCGAGCGGTCTAAGGCGCTGGTTTAAGGCACCAGTCTCTTCGGAGGCGTGGGTTCGAATCCCACCGCTGCCAATTTTTACTTCTCGTTTTTGTGCCATTGCGCTGTGTTCTCGTGGGGTAGAACGCAGCTCCTGCGGCGGCCGCGTCGCGTAGGTAGCGTGGCCGAGCGGTCTAAGGCGCTGGTTTCAGGCACCAGTCTCTTCGGAGGCGTGGGTTCGAATCCCACCGCTGCCAACGTTTTCTGTCTCGAAAACAGGAGCACTGATTTCCCGCGAAGGAAATAGCGCAGCAAAGCGTGAGCGTCGCTCTCTTAAACTGTCGTAGCACAGTGCGCGGTGTAACAACAGGATTCACCGGCGCAGTTTGGTCTCATGATTGCTGGCGTTCGTCTCCACGAGATACGTCCAGAGCATGCCGTTCTACGAAGTGGAAGCGTTAATTTTTGCAGATGTCGTCAAGTAGCGGGTGGACGCTCACCGTGTTTGTTGGAGGAGTGCGTGTGTCGTTATCCGGTGTCGTCTAGTGGCTAGGATACCTGGCTCTCACCCAGGAGGCCCGGGTTCGATTCCCGGTACCGGAAATCCACCATTTTGTTGCTCCTCTTAGGCGACTTGTCCCGACTTTGCTCGACTGACGCTACGCTGACGCTTGCAGAAAAGCACGTTAAGTATGAATGACGGCCACAAGTGACGGCGAGAGAGATGCGACACCTGTCCACCTGTGGTCAACAGACTTGGAGGACTGCAAGACACTGCCAGGGAGATGAATGCAGCTACCCACTCTGGTTAGTGTCCTAACAGCGCAGGCACGTTTCGTTTGCCCGTATACATATAATGGAGATCGCGTCTGACGCAGTGGGCTGAGCTTTGCTGTGTACCGGGCGGGTGCAGTCGCGAGAACTGCTTCCCCGGGCGCCTCCGCGGCCGTGATCGTCTAGTGGTTAGGACATTGCGTTGTGGCCGCAAAAACCCAGGTTCGAATCCTGGTCACGGCAATTTTGAAGGTTTTGCCTTGCTGTTGCTGCAATCATGATCGTCACCCAGTGTTTGAAATCACAATGCTCTCATCACTTTACACTCATGTTCCGCACGCCGCAGGTTGCACTACCATTTCATTATCAGCAACAAGAAATTCGGCCGCCCCAGGGCGTGGGTAGCTGCCTGAGAGGTTAAATATATAGTCGAAAGGGGCAGTTGTTTGAGGTGCGATGCATGAGCAGCGAGTCGCAGCACAACAGGAAACTGTGTCGTGCACTGTTTTCTAGAGACGCGGGGAACGCTGGCGCAGGTAGCGTGGCCGAGCGGTCTAAGGCGCTGGTTTAAGGCACCAGTCTCTTCGGAGGCGTGGGTTCGAATCCCACCGCTGCCAATTTTTACTTCTCGTTTTTGTGCCATTGCGCTGTGTTCTCGTGGGGTAGAACGCAGCTCCTGCGGCGGCCGCGTCGCGTAGGTAGCGTGGCCGAGCGGTCTAAGGCGCTGGTTTCAGGCACCAGTCTCTTCGGAGGCGTGGGTTCGAATCCCACCGCTGCCAACGTTTTCTGTCTCGAAAACAGGAGCACTGATTTCCCGCGAAGGAAATAGCGCAGCAAAGCGTGAGCGTCGCTCTCTTAAACTGTCGTAGCACAGTGCGCGGTGTAACAACAGGATTCACCGGCGCAGTTTGGTCTCATGATTGCTGGCGTTCGTCTCCACGAGATACGTCCAGAGCATGCCGTTCTACGAAGTGGAAGCGTTAATTTTTGCAGATGTCGTCAAGTAGCGGGTGGACGCTCACCGTGTTTGTTGGAGGAGTGCGTGTGTCGTTATCCGGTGTCGTCTAGTGGCTAGGATACCTGGCTCTCACCCAGGAGGCCCGGGTTCGATTCCCGGTACCGGAAATCCACCATTTTGTTGCTCCTCTTAGGCGACTTGTCCCGACTTTGCTCGACTGACGCTACGCTGACGCTTGCAGAAAAGCACGTTAAGTATGAATGACGGCCACAAGTGACGGCGAGAGAGATGCGACACCTGTCCACCTGTGGTCAACAGACTTGGAGGACTGCAAGACACTGCCAGGGAGATGAATGCAGCTACCCACTCTGGTTAGTGTCCTAACAGCGCAGGCACGTTTCGTTTGCCCGTATACATATAATGGAGATCGCGTCTGACGCAGTGGGCTGAGCTTTGCTGTGTACCGGGCGGGTGCAGTCGCGAGAACTGCTTCCCCGGGCGCCTCCGCGGCCGTGATCGTCTAGTGGTTAGGACATTGCGTTGTGGCCGCAAAAACCCAGGTTCGAATCCTGGTCACGGCAATTTTGAAGGTTTTGCCTTGCTGTTGCTGCAATCATGATCGTCACCCAGTGTTTGAAATCACAATGCTCTCATCACTTTACACTCATGTTCCGCACGCCGCAGGTTGCACTACCATTTCATTATCAGCAACAAGAAATTCGGCCGCCCCAGGGCGTGGGTAGCTGCCTGAGAGGTTAAATATATAGTCGAAAGGGGCAGTTGTTTGAGGTGCGATGCATGAGCAGCGAGTCGCAGCACAACAGGAAACTGTGTCGTGCACTGTTTTCTAGAGACGCGGGGAACGCTGGCGCAGGTAGCGTGGCCGAGCGGTCTAAGGCGCTGGTTTAAGGCACCAGTCTCTTCGGAGGCGTGGGTTCGAATCCCACCGCTGCCAATTTTTACTTCTCGTTTTTGTGCCATTGCGCTGTGTTCTCGTGGGGTAGAACGCAGCTCCTGCGGCGGCCGCGTCGCGTAGGTAGCGTGGCCGAGCGGTCTAAGGCGCTGGTTTCAGGCACCAGTCTCTTCGGAGGCGTGGGTTCGAATCCCACCGCTGCCAACGTTTTCTGTCTCGAAAACAGGAGCACTGATTTCCCGCGAAGGAAATAGCGCAGCAAAGCGTGAGCGTCGCTCTCTTAAACTGTCGTAGCACAGTGCGCGGTGTAACAACAGGATTCACCGGCGCAGTTTGGTCTCATGATTGCTGGCGTTCGTCTCCACGAGATACGTCCAGAGCATGCCGTTCTACGAAGTGGAAGCGTTAATTTTTGCAGATGTCGTCAAGTAGCGGGTGGACGCTCACCGTGTTTGTTGGAGGAGTGCGTGTGTCGTTATCCGGTGTCGTCTAGTGGCTAGGATACCTGGCTCTCACCCAGGAGGCCCGGGTTCGATTCCCGGTACCGGAAATCCACCATTTTGTTGCTCCTCTTAGGCGACTTGTCCCGACTTTGCTCGACTGACGCTACGCTGACGCTTGCAGAAAAGCACGTTAAGTATGAATGACGGCCACAAGTGACGGCGAGAGAGATGCGACACCTGTCCACCTGTGGTCAACAGACTTGGAGGACTGCAAGACACTGCCAGGGAGATGAATGCAGCTACCCACTCTGGTTAGTGTCCTAACAGCGCAGGCACGTTTCGTTTGCCCGTATACATATAATGGAGATCGCGTCTGACGCAGTGGGCTGAGCTTTGCTGTGTACCGGGCGGGTGCAGTCGCGAGAACTGCTTCCCCGGGCGCCTCCGCGGCCGTGATCGTCTAGTGGTTAGGACATTGCGTTGTGGCCGCAAAAACCCAGGTTCGAATCCTGGTCACGGCAATTTTGAAGGTTTTGCCTTGCTGTTGCTGCAATCATGATCGTCACCCAGTGTTTGAAATCACAATGCTCTCATCACTTTACACTCATGTTCCGCACGCCGCAGGTTGCACTACCATTTCATTATCAGCAACAAGAAATTCGGCCGCCCCAGGGCGTGGGTAGCTGCCTGAGAGGTTAAATATATAGTCGAAAGGGGCAGTTGTTTGAGGTGCGATGCATGAGCAGCGAGTCGCAGCACAACAGGAAACTGTGTCGTGCACTGTTTTCTAGAGACGCGGGGAACGCTGGCGCAGGTAGCGTGGCCGAGCGGTCTAAGGCGCTGGTTTAAGGCACCAGTCTCTTCGGAGGCGTGGGTTCGAATCCCACCGCTGCCAATTTTTACTTCTCGTTTTTGTGCCATTGCGCTGTGTTCTCGTGGGGTAGAACGCAGCTCCTGCGGCGGCCGCGTCGCGTAGGTAGCGTGGCCGAGCGGTCTAAGGCGCTGGTTTCAGGCACCAGTCTCTTCGGAGGCGTGGGTTCGAATCCCACCGCTGCCAACGTTTTCTGTCTCGAAAACAGGAGCACTGATTTCCCGCGAAGGAAATAGCGCAGCAAAGCGTGAGCGTCGCTCTCTTAAACTGTCGTAGCACAGTGCGCGGTGTAACAACAGGATTCACCGGCGCAGTTTGGTCTCATGATTGCTGGCGTTCGTCTCCACGAGATACGTCCAGAGCATGCCGTTCTACGAAGTGGAAGCGTTAATTTTTGCAGATGTCGTCAAGTAGCGGGTGGACGCTCACCGTGTTTGTTGGAGGAGTGCGTGTGTCGTTATCCGGTGTCGTCTAGTGGCTAGGATACCTGGCTCTCACCCAGGAGGCCCGGGTTCGATTCCCGGTACCGGAAATCCACCATTTTGTTGCTCCTCTTAGGCGACTTGTCCCGACTTTGCTCGACTGACGCTACGCTGACGCTTGCAGAAAAGCACGTTAAGTATGAATGACGGCCACAAGTGACGGCGAGAGAGATGCGACACCTGTCCACCTGTGGTCAACAGACTTGGAGGACTGCAAGACACTGCCAGGGAGATGAATGCAGCTACCCACTCTGGTTAGTGTCCTAACAGCGCAGGCACGTTTCGTTTGCCCGTATACATATAATGGAGATCGCGTCTGACGCAGTGGGCTGAGCTTTGCTGTGTACCGGGCGGGTGCAGTCGCGAGAACTGCTTCCCCGGGCGCCTCCGCGGCCGTGATCGTCTAGTGGTTAGGACATTGCGTTGTGGCCGCAAAAACCCAGGTTCGAATCCTGGTCACGGCAATTTTGAAGGTTTTGCCTTGCTGTTGCTGCAATCATGATCGTCACCCAGTGTTTGAAATCACAATGCTCTCATCACTTTACACTCATGTTCCGCACGCCGCAGGTTGCACTACCATTTCATTATCAGCAACAAGAAATTCGGCCGCCCCAGGGCGTGGGTAGCTGCCTGAGAGGTTAAATATATAGTCGAAAGGGGCAGTTGTTTGAGGTGCGATGCATGAGCAGCGAGTCGCAGCACAACAGGAAACTGTGTCGTGCACTGTTTTCTAGAGACGCGGGGAACGCTGGCGCAGGTAGCGTGGCCGAGCGGTCTAAGGCGCTGGTTTAAGGCACCAGTCTCTTCGGAGGCGTGGGTTCGAATCCCACCGCTGCCAATTTTTACTTCTCGTTTTTGTGCCATTGCGCTGTGTTCTCGTGGGGTAGAACGCAGCTCCTGCGGCGGCCGCGTCGCGTAGGTAGCGTGGCCGAGCGGTCTAAGGCGCTGGTTTCAGGCACCAGTCTCTTCGGAGGCGTGGGTTCGAATCCCACCGCTGCCAACGTTTTCTGTCTCGAAAACAGGAGCACTGATTTCCCGCGAAGGAAATAGCGCAGCAAAGCGTGAGCGTCGCTCTCTTAAACTGTCGTAGCACAGTGCGCGGTGTAACAACAGGATTCACCGGCGCAGTTTGGTCTCATGATTGCTGGCGTTCGTCTCCACGAGATACGTCCAGAGCATGCCGTTCTACGAAGTGGAAGCGTTAATTTTTGCAGATGTCGTCAAGTAGCGGGTGGACGCTCACCGTGTTTGTTGGAGGAGTGCGTGTGTCGTTATCCGGTGTCGTCTAGTGGCTAGGATACCTGGCTCTCACCCAGGAGGCCCGGGTTCGATTCCCGGTACCGGAAATCCACCATTTTGTTGCTCCTCTTAGGCGACTTGTCCCGACTTTGCTCGACTGACGCTACGCTGACGCTTGCAGAAAAGCACGTTAAGTATGAATGACGGCCACAAGTGACGGCGAGAGAGATGCGACACCTGTCCACCTGTGGTCAACAGACTTGGAGGACTGCAAGACACTGCCAGGGAGATGAATGCAGCTACCCACTCTGGTTAGTGTCCTAACAGCGCAGGCACGTTTCGTTTGCCCGTATACATATAATGGAGATCGCGTCTGACGCAGTGGGCTGAGCTTTGCTGTGTACCGGGCGGGTGCAGTCGCGAGAACTGCTTCCCCGGGCGCCTCCGCGGCCGTGATCGTCTAGTGGTTAGGACATTGCGTTGTGGCCGCAAAAACCCAGGTTCGAATCCTGGTCACGGCAATTTTGAAGGTTTTGCCTTGCTGTTGCTGCAATCATGATCGTCACCCAGTGTTTGAAATCACAATGCTCTCATCACTTTACACTCATGTTCCGCACGCCGCAGGTTGCACTACCATTTCATTATCAGCAACAAGAAATTCGGCCGCCCCAGGGCGTGGGTAGCTGCCTGAGAGGTTAAATATATAGTCGAAAGGGGCAGTTGTTTGAGGTGCGATGCATGAGCAGCGAGTCGCAGCACAACAGGAAACTGTGTCGTGCACTGTTTTCTAGAGACGCGGGGAACGCTGGCGCAGGTAGCGTGGCCGAGCGGTCTAAGGCGCTGGTTTAAGGCACCAGTCTCTTCGGAGGCGTGGGTTCGAATCCCACCACTGCCAATTTTTACTTCTCGTTTTTGTGCCATTGCGCTGTGTTCTCGTGGGGTAGAACGCAGCTCCTGCGGCGGCCGCGTCGCGTAGGTAGCGTGGCCGAGCGGTCTAAGGCGCTGGTTTCAGGCACCAGTCTCTTCGGAGGCGTGGGTTCGAATCCCACCGCTGCCAACGTTTTCTGTCTCGAAAACAGGAGCACTGATTTCCCGCGAAGGAAATAGCGCAGCAAAGCGTGAGCGTCGCTCTCTTAAACTGTCGTAGCACAGTGCGCGGTGTAACAACAGGATTCACCGGCGCAGTTTGGTCTCATGATTGCTGGCGTTCGTCTCCACGAGATACGTCCAGAGCATGCCGTTCTACGAAGTGGAAGCGTTAATTTTTGCAGATGTCGTCAAGTAGCGGGTGGACGCTCACCGTGTTTGTTGGAGGAGTGCGTGTGTCGTTATCCGGTGTCGTCTAGTGGCTAGGATACCTGGCTCTCACCCAGGAGGCCCGGGTTCGATTCCCGGTACCGGAAATCCACCATTTTGTTGCTCCTCTTAGGCGACTTGTCCCGACTTTGCTCGACTGACGCTACGCTGACGCTTGCAGAAAAGCACGTTAAGTATGAATGACGGCCACAAGTGACGGCGAGAGAGATGCGACACCTGTCCACCTGTGGTCAACAGACTTGGAGGACTGCAAGACACTGCCAGGGAGATGAATGCAGCTACCCACTCTGGTTAGTGTCCTAACAGCGCAGGCACGTTTCGTTTGCCCGTATACATATAATGGAGATCGCGTCTGACGCAGTGGGCTGAGCTTTGCTGTGTACCGGGCGGGTGCAGTCGCGAGAACTGCTTCCCCGGGCGCCTCCGCGGCCGTGATCGTCTAGTGGTTAGGACATTGCGTTGTGGCCGCAAAAACCCAGGTTCGAATCCTGGTCACGGCAATTTTGAAGGTTTTGCCTTGCTGTTGCTGCAATCATGATCGTCACCCAGTGTTTGAAATCACAATGCTCTCATCACTTTACACTCATGTTCCGCACGCCGCAGGTTGCACTACCATTTCATTATCAGCAACAAGAAATTCGGCCGCCCCAGGGCGTGGGTAGCTGCCTGAGAGGTTAAATATATAGTCGAAAGGGGCAGTTGTTTGAGGTGCGATGCATGAGCAGCGAGTCGCAGCACAACAGGAAACTGTGTCGTGCACTGTTTTCTAGAGACGCGGGGAACGCTGGCGCAGGTAGCGTGGCCGAGCGGTCTAAGGCGCTGGTTTAAGGCACCAGTCTCTTCGGAGGCGTGGGTTCGAATCCCACCGCTGCCAATTTTTACTTCTCGTTTTTGTGCCATTGCGCTGTGTTCTCGTGGGGTAGAACGCAGCTCCTGCGGCGGCCGCGTCGCGTAGGTAGCGTGGCCGAGCGGTCTAAGGCGCTGGTTTCAGGCACCAGTCTCTTCGGAGGCGTGGGTTCGAATCCCACCGCTGCCAACGTTTTCTGTCTCGAAAACAGGAGCACTGATTTCCCGCGAAGGAAATAGCGCAGCAAAGCGTGAGCGTCGCTCTCTTAAACTGTCGTAGCACAGTGCGCGGTGTAACAACAGGATTCACCGGCGCAGTTTGGTCTCATGATTGCTGGCGTTCGTCTCCACGAGATACGTCCAGAGCATGCCGTTCTACGAAGTGGAAGCGTTAATTTTTGCAGATGTCGTCAAGTAGCGGGTGGACGCTCACCGTGTTTGTTGGAGGAGTGCGTGTGTCGTTATCCGGTGTCGTCTAGTGGCTAGGATACCTGGCTCTCACCCAGGAGGCCCGGGTTCGATTCCCGGTACCGGAAATCCACCATTTTGTTGCTCCTCTTAGGCGACTTGTCCCGACTTTGCTCGACTGACGCTACGCTGACGCTTGCAGAAAAGCACGTTAAGTATGAATGACGGCCACAAGTGACGGCGAGAGAGATGCGACACCTGTCCACCTGTGGTCAACAGACTTGGAGGACTGCAAGACACTGCCAGGGAGATGAATGCAGCTACCCACTCTGGTTAGTGTCCTAACACCGCAGGCACGTTTCGTTTGCCCGTATACATATAATGGAGATCGCGTCTGACGCAGTGGGCTGAGCTTTGCTGTGTACCGGGCGGGTGCAGTCGCGAGAACTGCTTCCCCGGGCGCCTCCGCGGCCGTGATCGTCTAGTGGTTAGGACATTGCGTTGTGGCCGCAAAAACCCAGGTTCGAATCCTGGTCACGGCAATTTTGAAGGTTTTGCCTTGCTGTTGCTGCAATCATGATCGTCACCCAGTGTTTGAAATCACAATGCTCTCATCACTTTACACTCATGTTCCGCACGCCGCAGGTTGCACTACCATTTCATTATCAGCAACAAGAAATTCGGCCGCCCCAGGGCGTGGGTAGCTGCCTGAGAGGTTAAATATATAGTCGAAAGGGGCAGTTGTTTGAGGTGCGATGCATGAGCAGCGAGTCGCAGCACAACAGGAAACTGTGTCGTGCACTGTTTTCTAGAGACGCGGGGAACGCTGGCGCAGGTAGCGTGGCCGAGCGGTCTAAGGCGCTGGTTTAAGGCACCAGTCTCTTCGGAGGCGTGGGTTCGAATCCCACCGCTGCCAATTTTTACTTCTCGTTTTTGTGCCATTGCGCTGTGTTCTCGTGGGGTAGAACGCAGCTCCTGCGGCGGCCGCGTCGCGTAGGTAGCGTGGCCGAGCGGTCTAAGGCGCTGGTTTCAGGCACCAGTCTCTTCGGAGGCGTGGGTTCGAATCCCACCGCTGCCAACGTTTTCTGTCTCGAAAACAGGAGCACTGATTTCCCGCGAAGGAAATAGCGCAGCAAAGCGTGAGCGTCGCTCTCTTAAACTGTCGTAGCACAGTGCGCGGTGTAACAACAGGATTCACCGGCGCAGTTTGGTCTCATGATTGCTGGCGTTCGTCTCCACGAGATACGTCCAGAGCATGCCGTTCTACGAAGTGGAAGCGTTAATTTTTGCAGATGTCGTCAAGTAGCGGGTGGACGCTCACCGTGTTTGTTGGAGGAGTGCGTGTGTCGTTATCCGGTGTCGTCTAGTGGCTAGGATACCTGGCTCTCACCCAGGAGGCCCGGGTTCGATTCCCGGTACCGGAAATCCACCATTTTGTTGCTCCTCTTAGGCGACTTGTCCCGACTTTGCTCGACTGACGCTACGCTGACGCTTGCAGAAAAGCACGTTAAGTATGAATGACGGCCACAAGTGACGGCGAGAGAGATGCGACACCTGTCCACCTGTGGTCAACAGACTTGGAGGACTGCAAGACACTGCCAGGGAGATGAATGCAGCTACCCACTCTGGTTAGTGTCCTAACACCGCAGGCACGTTTCGTTTGCCCGTATACATATAATGGAGATCGCGTCTGACGCAGTGGGCTGAGCTTTGCTGTGTACCGGGCGGGTGCAGTCGCGAGAACTGCTTCCCCGGGCGCCTCCGCGGCCGTGATCGTCTAGTGGTTAGGACATTGCGTTGTGGCCGCAAAAACCCAGGTTCGAATCCTGGTCACGGCAATTTTGAAGGTTTTGCCTTGCTGTTGCTGCAATCATGATCGTCACCCAGTGTTTGAAATCACAATGCTCTCATCACTTTACACTCATGTTCCGCACGCCGCAGGTTGCACTACCATTTCATTATCAGCAACAAGAAATTCGGCCGCCCCAGGGCGTGGGTAGCTGCCTGAGAGGTTAAATATATAGTCGAAAGGGGCAGTTGTTTGAGGTGCGATGCATGAGCAGCGAGTCGCAGCACAACAGGAAACTGTGTCGTGCACTGTTTTCTAGAGACGCGGGGAACGCTGGCGCAGGTAGCGTGGCCGAGCGGTCTAAGGCGCTGGTTTAAGGCACCAGTCTCTTCGGAGGCGTGGGTTCGAATCCCACCGCTGCCAATTTTTACTTCTCGTTTTTGTGCCATTGCGCTGTGTTCTCGTGGGGTAGAACGCAGCTCCTGCGGCGGCCGCGTCGCGTAGGTAGCGTGGCCGAGCGGTCTAAGGCGCTGGTTTCAGGCACCAGTCTCTTCGGAGGCGTGGGTTCGAATCCCACCGCTGCCAACGTTTTCTGTCTCGAAAACAGGAGCACTGATTTCCCGCGAAGGAAATAGCGCAGCAAAGCGTGAGCGTCGCTCTCTTAAACTGTCGTAGCACAGTGCGCGGTGTAACAACAGGATTCACCGGCGCAGTTTGGTCTCATGATTGCTGGCGTTCGTCTCCACGAGATACGTCCAGAGCATGCCGTTCTACGAAGTGGAAGCGTTAATTTTTGCAGATGTCGTCAAGTAGCGGGTGGACGCTCACCGTGTTTGTTGGAGGAGTGCGTGTGTCGTTATCCGGTGTCGTCTAGTGGCTAGGATACCTGGCTCTCACCCAGGAGGCCCGGGTTCGATTCCCGGTACCGGAAATCCACCATTTTGTTGCTCCTCTTAGGCGACTTGTCCCGACTTTGCTCGACTGACGCTACGCTGACGCTTGCAGAAAAGCACGTTAAGTATGAATGACGGCCACAAGTGACGGCGAGAGAGATGCGACACCTGTCCACCTGTGGTCAACAGACTTGGAGGACTGCAAGACACTGCCAGGGAGATGAATGCAGCTACCCACTCTGGTTAGTGTCCTAACAGCGCAGGCACGTTTCGTTTGCCCGTATACATATAATGGAGATCGCGTCTGACGCAGTGGGCTGAGCTTTGCTGTGTACCGGGCGGGTGCAGTCGCGAGAACTGCTTCCCCGGGCGCCTCCGCGGCCGTGATCGTCTAGTGGTTAGGACATTGCGTTGTGGCCGCAAAAACCCAGGTTCGAATCCTGGTCACGGCAATTTTGAAGGTTTTGCCTTGCTGTTGCTGCAATCATGATCGTCACCCAGTGTTTGAAATCACAATGCTCTCATCACTTTACACTCATGTTCCGCACGCCGCAGGTTGCACTACCATTTCATTATCAGCAACAAGAAATTCGGCCGCCCCAGGGCGTGGGTAGCTGCCTGAGAGGTTAAATATATAGTCGAAAGGGGCAGTTGTTTGAGGTGCGATGCATGAGCAGCGAGTCGCAGCACAACAGGAAACTGTGTCGTGCACTGTTTTCTAGAGACGCGGGGAACGCTGGCGCAGGTAGCGTGGCCGAGCGGTCTAAGGCGCTGGTTTAAGGCACCAGTCTCTTCGGAGGCGTGGGTTCGAATCCCACCGCTGCCAATTTTTACTTCTCGTTTTTGTGCCATTGCGCTGTGTTCTCGTGGGGTAGAACGCAGCTCCTGCGGCGGCCGCGTCGCGTAGGTAGCGTGGCCGAGCGGTCTAAGGCGCTGGTTTCAGGCACCAGTCTCTTCGGAGGCGTGGGTTCGAATCCCACCGCTGCCAACGTTTTCTGTCTCGAAAACAGGAGCACTGATTTCCCGCGAAGGAAATAGCGCAGCAAAGCGTGAGCGTCGCTCTCTTAAACTGTCGTAGCACAGTGCGCGGTGTAACAACAGGATTCACCGGCGCAGTTTGGTCTCATGATTGCTGGCGTTCGTCTCCACGAGATACGTCCAGAGCATGCCGTTCTACGAAGTGGAAGCGTTAATTTTTGCAGATGTCGTCAAGTAGCGGGTGGACGCTCACCGTGTTTGTTGGAGGAGTGCGTGTGTCGTTATCCGGTGTCGTCTAGTGGCTAGGATACCTGGCTCTCACCCAGGAGGCCCGGGTTCGATTCCCGGTACCGGAAATCCACCATTTTGTTGCTCCTCTTAGGCGACTTGTCCCGACTTTGCTCGACTGACGCTACGCTGACGCTTGCAGAAAAGCACGTTAAGTATGAATGACGGCCACAAGTGACGGCGAGAGAGATGCGACACCTGTCCACCTGTGGTCAACAGACTTGGAGGACTGCAAGACACTGCCAGGGAGATGAATGCAGCTACCCACTCTGGTTAGTGTCCTAACAGCGCAGGCACGTTTCGTTTGCCCGTATACATATAATGGAGATCGCGTCTGACGCAGTGGGCTGAGCTTTGCTGTGTACCGGGCGGGTGCAGTCGCGAGAACTGCTTCCCCGGGCGCCTCCGCGGCCGTGATCGTCTAGTGGTTAGGACATTGCGTTGTGGCCGCAAAAACCCAGGTTCGAATCCTGGTCACGGCAATTTTGAAGGTTTTGCCTTGCTGTTGCTGCAATCATGATCGTCACCCAGTGTTTGAAATCACAATGCTCTCATCACTTTACACTCATGTTCCGCACGCCGCAGGTTGCACTACCATTTCATTATCAGCAACAAGAAATTCGGCCGCCCCAGGGCGTGGGTAGCTGCCTGAGAGGTTAAATATATAGTCGAAAGGGGCAGTTGTTTGAGGTGCGATGCATGAGCAGCGAGTCGCAGCACAACAGGAAACTGTGTCGTGCACTGTTTTCTAGAGACGCGGGGAACGCTGGCGCAGGTAGCGTGGCCGAGCGGTCTAAGGCGCTGGTTTAAGGCACCAGTCTCTTCGGAGGCGTGGGTTCGAATCCCACCGCTGCCAATTTTTACTTCTCGTTTTTGTGCCATTGCGCTGTGTTCTCGTGGGGTAGAACGCAGCTCCTGCGGCGGCCGCGTCGCGTAGGTAGCGTGGCCGAGCGGTCTAAGGCGCTGGTTTCAGGCACCAGTCTCTTCGGAGGCGTGGGTTCGAATCCCACCGCTGCCAACGTTTTCTGTCTCGAAAACAGGAGCACTGATTTCCCGCGAAGGAAATAGCGCAGCAAAGCGTGAGCGTCGCTCTCTTAAACTGTCGTAGCACAGTGCGCGGTGTAACAACAGGATTCACCGGCGCAGTTTGGTCTCATGATTGCTGGCGTTCGTCTCCACGAGATACGTCCAGAGCATGCCGTTCTACGAAGTGGAAGCGTTAATTTTTGCAGATGTCGTCAAGTAGCGGGTGGACGCTCACCGTGTTTGTTGGAGGAGTGCGTGTGTCGTTATCCGGTGTCGTCTAGTGGCTAGGATACCTGGCTCTCACCCAGGAGGCCCGGGTTCGATTCCCGGTACCGGAAATCCACCATTTTGTTGCTCCTCTTAGGCGACTTGTCCCGACTTTGCTCGACTGACGCTACGCTGACGCTTGCAGAAAAGCACGTTAAGTATGAATGACGGCCACAAGTGACGGCGAGAGAGATGCGACACCTGTCCACCTGTGGTCAACAGACTTGGAGGACTGCAAGACACTGCCAGGGAGATGAATGCAGCTACCCACTCTGGTTAGTGTCCTAACAGCGCAGGCACGTTTCGTTTGCCCGTATACATATAATGGAGATCGCGTCTGACGCAGTGGGCTGAGCTTTGCTGTGTACCGGGCGGGTGCAGTCGCGAGAACTGCTTCCCCGGGCGCCTCCGCGGCCGTGATCGTCTAGTGGTTAGGACATTGCGTTGTGGCCGCAAAAACCCAGGTTCGAATCCTGGTCACGGCAATTTTGAAGGTTTTGCCTTGCTGTTGCTGCAATCATGATCGTCACCCAGTGTTTGAAATCACAATGCTCTCATCACTTTACACTCATGTTCCGCACGCCGCAGGTTGCACTACCATTTCATTATCAGCAACAAGAAATTCGGCCGCCCCAGGGCGTGGGTAGCTGCCTGAGAGGTTAAATATATAGTCGAAAGGGGCAGTTGTTTGAGGTGCGATGCATGAGCAGCGAGTCGCAGCACAACAGGAAACTGTGTCGTGCACTGTTTTCTAGAGACGCGGGGAACGCTGGCGCAGGTAGCGTGGCCGAGCGGTCTAAGGCGCTGGTTTAAGGCACCAGTCTCTTCGGAGGCGTGGGTTCGAATCCCACCACTGCCAATTTTTACTTCTCGTTTTTGTGCCATTGCGCTGTGTTCTCGTGGGGTAGAACGCAGCTCCTGCGGCGGCCGCGTCGCGTAGGTAGCGTGGCCGAGCGGTCTAAGGCGCTGGTTTCAGGCACCAGTCTCTTCGGAGGCGTGGGTTCGAATCCCACCGCTGCCAACGTTTTCTGTCTCGAAAACAGGAGCACTGATTTCCCGCGAAGGAAATAGCGCAGCAAAGCGTGAGCGTCGCTCTCTTAAACTGTCGTAGCACAGTGCGCGGTGTAACAACAGGATTCACCGGCGCAGTTTGGTCTCATGATTGCTGGCGTTCGTCTCCACGAGATACGTCCAGAGCATGCCGTTCTACGAAGTGGAAGCGTTAATTTTTGCAGATGTCGTCAAGTAGCGGGTGGACGCTCACCGTGTTTGTTGGAGGAGTGCGTGTGTCGTTATCCGGTGTCGTCTAGTGGCTAGGATACCTGGCTCTCACCCAGGAGGCCCGGGTTCGATTCCCGGTACCGGAAATCCACCATTTTGTTGCTCCTCTTAGGCGACTTGTCCCGACTTTGCTCGACTGACGCTACGCTGACGCTTGCAGAAAAGCACGTTAAGTATGAATGACGGCCACAAGTGACGGCGAGAGAGATGCGACACCTGTCCACCTGTGGTCAACAGACTTGGAGGACTGCAAGACACTGCCAGGGAGATGAATGCAGCTACCCACTCTGGTTAGTGTCCTAACAGCGCAGGCACGTTTCGTTTGCCCGTATACATATAATGGAGATCGCGTCTGACGCAGTGGGCTGAGCTTTGCTGTGTACCGGGCGGGTGCAGTCGCGAGAACTGCTTCCCCGGGCGCCTCCGCGGCCGTGATCGTCTAGTGGTTAGGACATTGCGTTGTGGCCGCAAAAACCCAGGTTCGAATCCTGGTCACGGCAATTTTGAAGGTTTTGCCTTGCTGTTGCTGCAATCATGATCGTCACCCAGTGTTTGAAATCACAATGCTCTCATCACTTTACACTCATGTTCCGCACGCCGCAGGTTGCACTACCATTTCATTATCAGCAACAAGAAATTCGGCCGCCCCAGGGCGTGGGTAGCTGCCTGAGAGGTTAAATATATAGTCGAAAGGGGCAGTTGTTTGAGGTGCGATGCATGAGCAGCGAGTCGCAGCACAACAGGAAACTGTGTCGTGCACTGTTTTCTAGAGACGCGGGGAACGCTGGCGCAGGTAGCGTGGCCGAGCGGTCTAAGGCGCTGGTTTAAGGCACCAGTCTCTTCGGAGGCGTGGGTTCGAATCCCACCGCTGCCAATTTTTACTTCTCGTTTTTGTGCCATTGCGCTGTGTTCTCGTGGGGTAGAACGCAGCTCCTGCGGCGGCCGCGTCGCGTAGGTAGCGTGGCCGAGCGGTCTAAGGCGCTGGTTTCAGGCACCAGTCTCTTCGGAGGCGTGGGTTCGAATCCCACCGCTGCCAACGTTTTCTGTCTCGAAAACAGGAGCACTGATTTCCCGCGAAGGAAATAGCGCAGCAAAGCGTGAGCGTCGCTCTCTTAAACTGTCGTAGCACAGTGCGCGGTGTAACAACAGGATTCACCGGCGCAGTTTGGTCTCATGATTGCTGGCGTTCGTCTCCACGAGATACGTCCAGAGCATGCCGTTCTACGAAGTGGAAGCGTTAATTTTTGCAGATGTCGTCAAGTAGCGGGTGGACGCTCACCGTGTTTGTTGGAGGAGTGCGTGTGTCGTTATCCGGTGTCGTCTAGTGGCTAGGATACCTGGCTCTCACCCAGGAGGCCCGGGTTCGATTCCCGGTACCGGAAATCCACCATTTTGTTGCTCCTCTTAGGCGACTTGTCCCGACTTTGCTCGACTGACGCTACGCTGACGCTTGCAGAAAAGCACGTTAAGTATGAATGACGGCCACAAGTGACGGCGAGAGAGATGCGACACCTGTCCACCTGTGGTCAACAGACTTGGAGGACTGCAAGACACTGCCAGGGAGATGAATGCAGCTACCCACTCTGGTTAGTGTCCTAACAGCGCAGGCACGTTTCGTTTGCCCGTATACATATAATGGAGATCGCGTCTGACGCAGTGGGCTGAGCTTTGCTGTGTACCGGGCGGGTGCAGTCGCGAGAACTGCTTCCCCGGGCGCCTCCGCGGCCGTGATCGTCTAGTGGTTAGGACATTGCGTTGTGGCCGCAAAAACCCAGGTTCGAATCCTGGTCACGGCAATTTTGAAGGTTTTGCCTTGCTGTTGCTGCAATCATGATCGTCACCCAGTGTTTGAAATCACAATGCTCTCATCACTTTACACTCATGTTCCGCACGCCGCAGGTTGCACTACCATTTCATTATCAGCAACAAGAAATTCGGCCGCCCCAGGGCGTGGGTAGCTGCCTGAGAGGTTAAATATATAGTCGAAAGGGGCAGTTGTTTGAGGTGCGATGCATGAGCAGCGAGTCGCAGCACAACAGGAAACTGTGTCGTGCACTGTTTTCTAGAGACGCGGGGAACGCTGGCGCAGGTAGCGTGGCCGAGCGGTCTAAGGCGCTGGTTTAAGGCACCAGTCTCTTCGGAGGCGTGGGTTCGAATCCCACCGCTGCCAATTTTTACTTCTCGTTTTTGTGCCATTGCGCTGTGTTCTCGTGGGGTAGAACGCAGCTCCTGCGGCGGCCGCGTCGCGTAGGTAGCGTGGCCGAGCGGTCTAAGGCGCTGGTTTCAGGCACCAGTCTCTTCGGAGGCGTGGGTTCGAATCCCACCGCTGCCAACGTTTTCTGTCTCGAAAACAGGAGCACTGATTTCCCGCGAAGGAAATAGCGCAGCAAAGCGTGAGCGTCGCTCTCTTAAACTGTCGTAGCACAGTGCGCGGTGTAACAACAGGATTCACCGGCGCAGTTTGGTCTCATGATTGCTGGCGTTCGTCTCCACGAGATACGTCCAGAGCATGCCGTTCTACGAAGTGGAAGCGTTAATTTTTGCAGATGTCGTCAAGTAGCGGGTGGACGCTCACCGTGTTTGTTGGAGGAGTGCGTGTGTCGTTATCCGGTGTCGTCTAGTGGCTAGGATACCTGGCTCTCACCCAGGAGGCCCGGGTTCGATTCCCGGTACCGGAAATCCACCATTTTGTTGCTCCTCTTAGGCGACTTGTCCCGACTTTGCTCGACTGACGCTACGCTGACGCTTGCAGAAAAGCACGTTAAGTATGAATGACGGCCACAAGTGACGGCGAGAGAGATGCGACACCTGTCCACCTGTGGTCAACAGACTTGGAGGACTGCAAGACACTGCCAGGGAGATGAATGCAGCTACCCACTCTGGTTAGTGTCCTAACACCGCAGGCACGTTTCGTTTGCCCGTATACATATAATGGAGATCGCGTCTGACGCAGTGGGCTGAGCTTTGCTGTGTACCGGGCGGGTGCAGTCGCGAGAACTGCTTCCCCGGGCGCCTCCGCGGCCGTGATCGTCTAGTGGTTAGGACATTGCGTTGTGGCCGCAAAAACCCAGGTTCGAATCCTGGTCACGGCAATTTTGAAGGTTTTGCCTTGCTGTTGCTGCAATCATGATCGTCACCCAGTGTTTGAAATCACAATGCTCTCATCACTTTACACTCATGTTCCGCACGCCGCAGGTTGCACTACCATTTCATTATCAGCAACAAGAAATTCGGCCGCCCCAGGGCGTGGGTAGCTGCCTGAGAGGTTAAATATATAGTCGAAAGGGGCAGTTGTTTGAGGTGCGATGCATGAGCAGCGAGTCGCAGCACAACAGGAAACTGTGTCGTGCACTGTTTTCTAGAGACGCGGGGAACGCTGGCGCAGGTAGCGTGGCCGAGCGGTCTAAGGCGCTGGTTTAAGGCACCAGTCTCTTCGGAGGCGTGGGTTCGAATCCCACCGCTGCCAATTTTTACTTCTCGTTTTTGTGCCATTGCGCTGTGTTCTCGTGGGGTAGAACGCAGCTCCTGCGGCGGCCGCGTCGCGTAGGTAGCGTGGCCGAGCGGTCTAAGGCGCTGGTTTCAGGCACCAGTCTCTTCGGAGGCGTGGGTTCGAATCCCACCGCTGCCAACGTTTTCTGTCTCGAAAACAGGAGCACTGATTTCCCGCGAAGGAAATAGCGCAGCAAAGCGTGAGCGTCGCTCTCTTAAACTGTCGTAGCACAGTGCGCGGTGTAACAACAGGATTCACCGGCGCAGTTTGGTCTCATGATTGCTGGCGTTCGTCTCCACGAGATACGTCCAGAGCATGCCGTTCTACGAAGTGGAAGCGTTAATTTTTGCAGATGTCGTCAAGTAGCGGGTGGACGCTCACCGTGTTTGTTGGAGGAGTGCGTGTGTCGTTATCCGGTGTCGTCTAGTGGCTAGGATACCTGGCTCTCACCCAGGAGGCCCGGGTTCGATTCCCGGTACCGGAAATCCACCATTTTGTTGCTCCTCTTAGGCGACTTGTCCCGACTTTGCTCGACTGACGCTACGCTGACGCTTGCAGAAAAGCACGTTAAGTATGAATGACGGCCACAAGTGACGGCGAGAGAGATGCGACACCTGTCCACCTGTGGTCAACAGACTTGGAGGACTGCAAGACACTGCCAGGGAGATGAATGCAGCTACCCACTCTGGTTAGTGTCCTAACAGCGCAGGCACGTTTCGTTTGCCCGTATACATATAATGGAGATCGCGTCTGACGCAGTGGGCTGAGCTTTGCTGTGTACCGGGCGGGTGCAGTCGCGAGAACTGCTTCCCCGGGCGCCTCCGCGGCCGTGATCGTCTAGTGGTTAGGACATTGCGTTGTGGCCGCAAAAACCCAGGTTCGAATCCTGGTCACGGCAATTTTGAAGGTTTTGCCTTGCTGTTGCTGCAATCATGATCGTCACCCAGTGTTTGAAATCACAATGCTCTCATCACTTTACACTCATGTTCCGCACGCCGCAGGTTGCACTACCATTTCATTATCAGCAACAAGAAATTCGGCCGCCCCAGGGCGTGGGTAGCTGCCTGAGAGGTTAAATATATAGTCGAAAGGGGCAGTTGTTTGAGGTGCGATGCATGAGCAGCGAGTCGCAGCACAACAGGAAACTGTGTCGTGCACTGTTTTCTAGAGACGCGGGGAACGCTGGCGCAGGTAGCGTGGCCGAGCGGTCTAAGGCGCTGGTTTAAGGCACCAGTCTCTTCGGAGGCGTGGGTTCGAATCCCACCGCTGCCAATTTTTACTTCTCGTTTTTGTGCCATTGCGCTGTGTTCTCGTGGGGTAGAACGCAGCTCCTGCGGCGGCCGCGTCGCGTAGGTAGCGTGGCCGAGCGGTCTAAGGCGCTGGTTTCAGGCACCAGTCTCTTCGGAGGCGTGGGTTCGAATCCCACCGCTGCCAACGTTTTCTGTCTCGAAAACAGGAGCACTGATTTCCCGCGAAGGAAATAGCGCAGCAAAGCGTGAGCGTCGCTCTCTTAAACTGTCGTAGCACAGTGCGCGGTGTAACAACAGGATTCACCGGCGCAGTTTGGTCTCATGATTGCTGGCGTTCGTCTCCACGAGATACGTCCAGAGCATGCCGTTCTACGAAGTGGAAGCGTTAATTTTTGCAGATGTCGTCAAGTAGCGGGTGGACGCTCACCGTGTTTGTTGGAGGAGTGCGTGTGTCGTTATCCGGTGTCGTCTAGTGGCTAGGATACCTGGCTCTCACCCAGGAGGCCCGGGTTCGATTCCCGGTACCGGAAATCCACCATTTTGTTGCTCCTCTTAGGCGACTTGTCCCGACTTTGCTCGACTGACGCTACGCTGACGCTTGCAGAAAAGCACGTTAAGTATGAATGACGGCCACAAGTGACGGCGAGAGAGATGCGACACCTGTCCACCTGTGGTCAACAGACTTGGAGGACTGCAAGACACTGCCAGGGAGATGAATGCAGCTACCCACTCTGGTTAGTGTCCTAACACCGCAGGCACGTTTCGTTTGCCCGTATACATATAATGGAGATCGCGTCTGACGCAGTGGGCTGAGCTTTGCTGTGTACCGGGCGGGTGCAGTCGCGAGAACTGCTTCCCCGGGCGCCTCCGCGGCCGTGATCGTCTAGTGGTTAGGACATTGCGTTGTGGCCGCAAAAACCCAGGTTCGAATCCTGGTCACGGCAATTTTGAAGGTTTTGCCTTGCTGTTGCTGCAATCATGATCGTCACCCAGTGTTTGAAATCACAATGCTCTCATCACTTTACACTCATGTTCCGCACGCCGCAGGTTGCACTACCATTTCATTATCAGCAACAAGAAATTCGGCCGCCCCAGGGCGTGGGTAGCTGCCTGAGAGGTTAAATATATAGTCGAAAGGGGCAGTTGTTTGAGGTGCGATGCATGAGCAGCGAGTCGCAGCACAACAGGAAACTGTGTCGTGCACTGTTTTCTAGAGACGCGGGGAACGCTGGCGCAGGTAGCGTGGCCGAGCGGTCTAAGGCGCTGGTTTAAGGCACCAGTCTCTTCGGAGGCGTGGGTTCGAATCCCACCGCTGCCAATTTTTACTTCTCGTTTTTGTGCCATTGCGCTGTGTTCTCGTGGGGTAGAACGCAGCTCCTGCGGCGGCCGCGTCGCGTAGGTAGCGTGGCCGAGCGGTCTAAGGCGCTGGTTTCAGGCACCAGTCTCTTCGGAGGCGTGGGTTCGAATCCCACCGCTGCCAACGTTTTCTGTCTCGAAAACAGGAGCACTGATTTCCCGCGAAGGAAATAGCGCAGCAAAGCGTGAGCGTCGCTCTCTTAAACTGTCGTAGCACAGTGCGCGGTGTAACAACAGGATTCACCGGCGCAGTTTGGTCTCATGATTGCTGGCGTTCGTCTCCACGAGATACGTCCAGAGCATGCCGTTCTACGAAGTGGAAGCGTTAATTTTTGCAGATGTCGTCAAGTAGCGGGTGGACGCTCACCGTGTTTGTTGGAGGAGTGCGTGTGTCGTTATCCGGTGTCGTCTAGTGGCTAGGATACCTGGCTCTCACCCAGGAGGCCCGGGTTCGATTCCCGGTACCGGAAATCCACCATTTTGTTGCTCCTCTTAGGCGACTTGTCCCGACTTTGCTCGACTGACGCTACGCTGACGCTTGCAGAAAAGCACGTTAAGTATGAATGACGGCCACAAGTGACGGCGAGAGAGATGCGACACCTGTCCACCTGTGGTCAACAGACTTGGAGGACTGCAAGACACTGCCAGGGAGATGAATGCAGCTACCCACTCTGGTTAGTGTCCTAACAGCGCAGGCACGTTTCGTTTGCCCGTATACATATAATGGAGATCGCGTCTGACGCAGTGGGCTGAGCTTTGCTGTGTACCGGGCGGGTGCAGTCGCGAGAACTGCTTCCCCGGGCGCCTCCGCGGCCGTGATCGTCTAGTGGTTAGGACATTGCGTTGTGGCCGCAAAAACCCAGGTTCGAATCCTGGTCACGGCAATTTTGAAGGTTTTGCCTTGCTGTTGCTGCAATCATGATCGTCACCCAGTGTTTGAAATCACAATGCTCTCATCACTTTACACTCATGTTCCGCACGCCGCAGGTTGCACTACCATTTCATTATCAGCAACAAGAAATTCGGCCGCCCCAGGGCGTGGGTAGCTGCCTGAGAGGTTAAATATATAGTCGAAAGGGGCAGTTGTTTGAGGTGCGATGCATGAGCAGCGAGTCGCAGCACAACAGGAAACTGTGTCGTGCACTGTTTTCTAGAGACGCGGGGAACGCTGGCGCAGGTAGCGTGGCCGAGCGGTCTAAGGCGCTGGTTTAAGGCACCAGTCTCTTCGGAGGCGTGGGTTCGAATCCCACCGCTGCCAATTTTTACTTCTCGTTTTTGTGCCATTGCGCTGTGTTCTCGTGGGGTAGAACGCAGCTCCTGCGGCGGCCGCGTCGCGTAGGTAGCGTGGCCGAGCGGTCTAAGGCGCTGGTTTCAGGCACCAGTCTCTTCGGAGGCGTGGGTTCGAATCCCACCGCTGCCAACGTTTTCTGTCTCGAAAACAGGAGCACTGATTTCCCGCGAAGGAAATAGCGCAGCAAAGCGTGAGCGTCGCTCTCTTAAACTGTCGTAGCACAGTGCGCGGTGTAACAACAGGATTCACCGGCGCAGTTTGGTCTCATGATTGCTGGCGTTCGTCTCCACGAGATACGTCCAGAGCATGCCGTTCTACGAAGTGGAAGCGTTAATTTTTGCAGATGTCGTCAAGTAGCGGGTGGACGCTCACCGTGTTTGTTGGAGGAGTGCGTGTGTCGTTATCCGGTGTCGTCTAGTGGCTAGGATACCTGGCTCTCACCCAGGAGGCCCGGGTTCGATTCCCGGTACCGGAAATCCACCATTTTGTTGCTCCTCTTAGGCGACTTGTCCCGACTTTGCTCGACTGACGCTACGCTGACGCTTGCAGAAAAGCACGTTAAGTATGAATGACGGCCACAAGTGACGGCGAGAGAGATGCGACACCTGTCCACCTGTGGTCAACAGACTTGGAGGACTGCAAGACACTGCCAGGGAGATGAATGCAGCTACCCACTCTGGTTAGTGTCCTAACAGCGCAGGCACGTTTCGTTTGCCCGTATACATATAATGGAGATCGCGTCTGACGCAGTGGGCTGAGCTTTGCTGTGTACCGGGCGGGTGCAGTCGCGAGAACTGCTTCCCCGGGCGCCTCCGCGGCCGTGATCGTCTAGTGGTTAGGACATTGCGTTGTGGCCGCAAAAACCCAGGTTCGAATCCTGGTCACGGCAATTTTGAAGGTTTTGCCTTGCTGTTGCTGCAATCATGATCGTCACCCAGTGTTTGAAATCACAATGCTCTCATCACTTTACACTCATGTTCCGCACGCCGCAGGTTGCACTACCATTTCATTATCAGCAACAAGAAATTCGGCCGCCCCAGGGCGTGGGTAGCTGCCTGAGAGGTTAAATATATAGTCGAAAGGGGCAGTTGTTTGAGGTGCGATGCATGAGCAGCGAGTCGCAGCACAACAGGAAACTGTGTCGTGCACTGTTTTCTAGAGACGCGGGGAACGCTGGCGCAGGTAGCGTGGCCGAGCGGTCTAAGGCGCTGGTTTAAGGCACCAGTCTCTTCGGAGGCGTGGGTTCGAATCCCACCGCTGCCAATTTTTACTTCTCGTTTTTGTGCCATTGCGCTGTGTTCTCGTGGGGTAGAACGCAGCTCCTGCGGCGGCCGCGTCGCGTAGGTAGCGTGGCCGAGCGGTCTAAGGCGCTGGTTTCAGGCACCAGTCTCTTCGGAGGCGTGGGTTCGAATCCCACCGCTGCCAACGTTTTCTGTCTCGAAAACAGGAGCACTGATTTCCCGCGAAGGAAATAGCGCAGCAAAGCGTGAGCGTCGCTCTCTTAAACTGTCGTAGCACAGTGCGCGGTGTAACAACAGGATTCACCGGCGCAGTTTGGTCTCATGATTGCTGGCGTTCGTCTCCACGAGATACGTCCAGAGCATGCCGTTCTACGAAGTGGAAGCGTTAATTTTTGCAGATGTCGTCAAGTAGCGGGTGGACGCTCACCGTGTTTGTTGGAGGAGTGCGTGTGTCGTTATCCGGTGTCGTCTAGTGGCTAGGATACCTGGCTCTCACCCAGGAGGCCCGGGTTCGATTCCCGGTACCGGAAATCCACCATTTTGTTGCTCCTCTTAGGCGACTTGTCCCGACTTTGCTCGACTGACGCTACGCTGACGCTTGCAGAAAAGCACGTTAAGTATGAATGACGGCCACAAGTGACGGCGAGAGAGATGCGACACCTGTCCACCTGTGGTCAACAGACTTGGAGGACTGCAAGACACTGCCAGGGAGATGAATGCAGCTACCCACTCTGGTTAGTGTCCTAACACCGCAGGCACGTTTCGTTTGCCCGTATACATATAATGGAGATCGCGTCTGACGCAGTGGGCTGAGCTTTGCTGTGTACCGGGCGGGTGCAGTCGCGAGAACTGCTTCCCCGGGCGCCTCCGCGGCCGTGATCGTCTAGTGGTTAGGACATTGCGTTGTGGCCGCAAAAACCCAGGTTCGAATCCTGGTCACGGCAATTTTGAAGGTTTTGCCTTGCTGTTGCTGCAATCATGATCGTCACCCAGTGTTTGAAATCACAATGCTCTCATCACTTTACACTCATGTTCCGCACGCCGCAGGTTGCACTACCATTTCATTATCAGCAACAAGAAATTCGGCCGCCCCAGGGCGTGGGTAGCTGCCTGAGAGGTTAAATATATAGTCGAAAGGGGCAGTTGTTTGAGGTGCGATGCATGAGCAGCGAGTCGCAGCACAACAGGAAACTGTGTCGTGCACTGTTTTCTAGAGACGCGGGGAACGCTGGCGCAGGTAGCGTGGCCGAGCGGTCTAAGGCGCTGGTTTAAGGCACCAGTCTCTTCGGAGGCGTGGGTTCGAATCCCACCGCTGCCAATTTTTACTTCTCGTTTTTGTGCCATTGCGCTGTGTTCTCGTGGGGTAGAACGCAGCTCCTGCGGCGGCCGCGTCGCGTAGGTAGCGTGGCCGAGCGGTCTAAGGCGCTGGTTTCAGGCACCAGTCTCTTCGGAGGCGTGGGTTCGAATCCCACCGCTGCCAACGTTTTCTGTCTCGAAAACAGGAGCACTGATTTCCCGCGAAGGAAATAGCGCAGCAAAGCGTGAGCGTCGCTCTCTTAAACTGTCGTAGCACAGTGCGCGGTGTAACAACAGGATTCACCGGCGCAGTTTGGTCTCATGATTGCTGGCGTTCGTCTCCACGAGATACGTCCAGAGCATGCCGTTCTACGAAGTGGAAGCGTTAATTTTTGCAGATGTCGTCAAGTAGCGGGTGGACGCTCACCGTGTTTGTTGGAGGAGTGCGTGTGTCGTTATCCGGTGTCGTCTAGTGGCTAGGATACCTGGCTCTCACCCAGGAGGCCCGGGTTCGATTCCCGGTACCGGAAATCCACCATTTTGTTGCTCCTCTTAGGCGACTTGTCCCGACTTTGCTCGACTGACGCTACGCTGACGCTTGCAGAAAAGCACGTTAAGTATGAATGACGGCCACAAGTGACGGCGAGAGAGATGCGACACCTGTCCACCTGTGGTCAACAGACTTGGAGGACTGCAAGACACTGCCAGGGAGATGAATGCAGCTACCCACTCTGGTTAGTGTCCTAACAGCGCAGGCACGTTTCGTTTGCCCGTATACATATAATGGAGATCGCGTCTGACGCAGTGGGCTGAGCTTTGCTGTGTACCGGGCGGGTGCAGTCGCGAGAACTGCTTCCCCGGGCGCCTCCGCGGCCGTGATCGTCTAGTGGTTAGGACATTGCGTTGTGGCCGCAAAAACCCAGGTTCGAATCCTGGTCACGGCAATTTTGAAGGTTTTGCCTTGCTGTTGCTGCAATCATGATCGTCACCCAGTGTTTGAAATCACAATGCTCTCATCACTTTACACTCATGTTCCGCACGCCGCAGGTTGCACTACCATTTCATTATCAGCAACAAGAAATTCGGCCGCCCCAGGGCGTGGGTAGCTGCCTGAGAGGTTAAATATATAGTCGAAAGGGGCAGTTGTTTGAGGTGCGATGCATGAGCAGCGAGTCGCAGCACAACAGGAAACTGTGTCGTGCACTGTTTTCTAGAGACGCGGGGAACGCTGGCGCAGGTAGCGTGGCCGAGCGGTCTAAGGCGCTGGTTTAAGGCACCAGTCTCTTCGGAGGCGTGGGTTCGAATCCCACCGCTGCCAATTTTTACTTCTCGTTTTTGTGCCATTGCGCTGTGTTCTCGTGGGGTAGAACGCAGCTCCTGCGGCGGCCGCGTCGCGTAGGTAGCGTGGCCGAGCGGTCTAAGGCGCTGGTTTCAGGCACCAGTCTCTTCGGAGGCGTGGGTTCGAATCCCACCGCTGCCAACGTTTTCTGTCTCGAAAACAGGAGCACTGATTTCCCGCGAAGGAAATAGCGCAGCAAAGCGTGAGCGTCGCTCTCTTAAACTGTCGTAGCACAGTGCGCGGTGTAACAACAGGATTCACCGGCGCAGTTTGGTCTCATGATTGCTGGCGTTCGTCTCCACGAGATACGTCCAGAGCATGCCGTTCTACGAAGTGGAAGCGTTAATTTTTGCAGATGTCGTCAAGTAGCGGGTGGACGCTCACCGTGTTTGTTGGAGGAGTGCGTGTGTCGTTATCCGGTGTCGTCTAGTGGCTAGGATACCTGGCTCTCACCCAGGAGGCCCGGGTTCGATTCCCGGTACCGGAAATCCACCATTTTGTTGCTCCTCTTAGGCGACTTGTCCCGACTTTGCTCGACTGACGCTACGCTGACGCTTGCAGAAAAGCACGTTAAGTATGAATGACGGCCACAAGTGACGGCGAGAGAGATGCGACACCTGTCCACCTGTGGTCAACAGACTTGGAGGACTGCAAGACACTGCCAGGGAGATGAATGCAGCTACCCACTCTGGTTAGTGTCCTAACACCGCAGGCACGTTTCGTTTGCCCGTATACATATAATGGAGATCGCGTCTGACGCAGTGGGCTGAGCTTTGCTGTGTACCGGGCGGGTGCAGTCGCGAGAACTGCTTCCCCGGGCGCCTCCGCGGCCGTGATCGTCTAGTGGTTAGGACATTGCGTTGTGGCCGCAAAAACCCAGGTTCGAATCCTGGTCACGGCAATTTTGAAGGTTTTGCCTTGCTGTTGCTGCAATCATGATCGTCACCCAGTGTTTGAAATCACAATGCTCTCATCACTTTACACTCATGTTCCGCACGCCGCAGGTTGCACTACCATTTCATTATCAGCAACAAGAAATTCGGCCGCCCCAGGGCGTGGGTAGCTGCCTGAGAGGTTAAATATATAGTCGAAAGGGGCAGTTGTTTGAGGTGCGATGCATGAGCAGCGAGTCGCAGCACAACAGGAAACTGTGTCGTGCACTGTTTTCTAGAGACGCGGGGAACGCTGGCGCAGGTAGCGTGGCCGAGCGGTCTAAGGCGCTGGTTTAAGGCACCAGTCTCTTCGGAGGCGTGGGTTCGAATCCCACCGCTGCCAATTTTTACTTCTCGTTTTTGTGCCATTGCGCTGTGTTCTCGTGGGGTAGAACGCAGCTCCTGCGGCGGCCGCGTCGCGTAGGTAGCGTGGCCGAGCGGTCTAAGGCGCTGGTTTCAGGCACCAGTCTCTTCGGAGGCGTGGGTTCGAATCCCACCGCTGCCAACGTTTTCTGTCTCGAAAACAGGAGCACTGATTTCCCGCGAAGGAAATAGCGCAGCAAAGCGTGAGCGTCGCTCTCTTAAACTGTCGTAGCACAGTGCGCGGTGTAACAACAGGATTCACCGGCGCAGTTTGGTCTCATGATTGCTGGCGTTCGTCTCCACGAGATACGTCCAGAGCATGCCGTTCTACGAAGTGGAAGCGTTAATTTTTGCAGATGTCGTCAAGTAGCGGGTGGACGCTCACCGTGTTTGTTGGAGGAGTGCGTGTGTCGTTATCCGGTGTCGTCTAGTGGCTAGGATACCTGGCTCTCACCCAGGAGGCCCGGGTTCGATTCCCGGTACCGGAAATCCACCATTTTGTTGCTCCTCTTAGGCGACTTGTCCCGACTTTGCTCGACTGACGCTACGCTGACGCTTGCAGAAAAGCACGTTAAGTATGAATGACGGCCACAAGTGACGGCGAGAGAGATGCGACACCTGTCCACCTGTGGTCAACAGACTTGGAGGACTGCAAGACACTGCCAGGGAGATGAATGCAGCTACCCACTCTGGTTAGTGTCCTAACAGCGCAGGCACGTTTCGTTTGCCCGTATACATATAATGGAGATCGCGTCTGACGCAGTGGGCTGAGCTTTGCTGTGTACCGGGCGGGTGCAGTCGCGAGAACTGCTTCCCCGGGCGCCTCCGCGGCCGTGATCGTCTAGTGGTTAGGACATTGCGTTGTGGCCGCAAAAACCCAGGTTCGAATCCTGGTCACGGCAATTTTGAAGGTTTTGCCTTGCTGTTGCTGCAATCATGATCGTCACCCAGTGTTTGAAATCACAATGCTCTCATCACTTTACACTCATGTTCCGCACGCCGCAGGTTGCACTACCATTTCATTATCAGCAACAAGAAATTCGGCCGCCCCAGGGCGTGGGTAGCTGCCTGAGAGGTTAAATATATAGTCGAAAGGGGCAGTTGTTTGAGGTGCGATGCATGAGCAGCGAGTCGCAGCACAACAGGAAACTGTGTCGTGCACTGTTTTCTAGAGACGCGGGGAACGCTGGCGCAGGTAGCGTGGCCGAGCGGTCTAAGGCGCTGGTTTAAGGCACCAGTCTCTTCGGAGGCGTGGGTTCGAATCCCACCGCTGCCAATTTTTACTTCTCGTTTTTGTGCCATTGCGCTGTGTTCTCGTGGGGTAGAACGCAGCTCCTGCGGCGGCCGCGTCGCGTAGGTAGCGTGGCCGAGCGGTCTAAGGCGCTGGTTTCAGGCACCAGTCTCTTCGGAGGCGTGGGTTCGAATCCCACCGCTGCCAACGTTTTCTGTCTCGAAAACAGGAGCACTGATTTCCCGCGAAGGAAATAGCGCAGCAAAGCGTGAGCGTCGCTCTCTTAAACTGTCGTAGCACAGTGCGCGGTGTAACAACAGGATTCACCGGCGCAGTTTGGTCTCATGATTGCTGGCGTTCGTCTCCACGAGATACGTCCAGAGCATGCCGTTCTACGAAGTGGAAGCGTTAATTTTTGCAGATGTCGTCAAGTAGCGGGTGGACGCTCACCGTGTTTGTTGGAGGAGTGCGTGTGTCGTTATCCGGTGTCGTCTAGTGGCTAGGATACCTGGCTCTCACCCAGGAGGCCCGGGTTCGATTCCCGGTACCGGAAATCCACCATTTTGTTGCTCCTCTTAGGCGACTTGTCCCGACTTTGCTCGACTGACGCTACGCTGACGCTTGCAGAAAAGCACGTTAAGTATGAATGACGGCCACAAGTGACGGCGAGAGAGATGCGACACCTGTCCACCTGTGGTCAACAGACTTGGAGGACTGCAAGACACTGCCAGGGAGATGAATGCAGCTACCCACTCTGGTTAGTGTCCTAACAGCGCAGGCACGTTTCGTTTGCCCGTATACATATAATGGAGATCGCGTCTGACGCAGTGGGCTGAGCTTTGCTGTGTACCGGGCGGGTGCAGTCGCGAGAACTGCTTCCCCGGGCGCCTCCGCGGCCGTGATCGTCTAGTGGTTAGGACATTGCGTTGTGGCCGCAAAAACCCAGGTTCGAATCCTGGTCACGGCAATTTTGAAGGTTTTGCCTTGCTGTTGCTGCAATCATGATCGTCACCCAGTGTTTGAAATCACAATGCTCTCATCACTTTACACTCATGTTCCGCACGCCGCAGGTTGCACTACCATTTCATTATCAGCAACAAGAAATTCGGCCGCCCCAGGGCGTGGGTAGCTGCCTGAGAGGTTAAATATATAGTCGAAAGGGGCAGTTGTTTGAGGTGCGATGCATGAGCAGCGAGTCGCAGCACAACAGGAAACTGTGTCGTGCACTGTTTTCTAGAGACGCGGGGAACGCTGGCGCAGGTAGCGTGGCCGAGCGGTCTAAGGCGCTGGTTTAAGGCACCAGTCTCTTCGGAGGCGTGGGTTCGAATCCCACCGCTGCCAATTTTTACTTCTCGTTTTTGTGCCATTGCGCTGTGTTCTCGTGGGGTAGAACGCAGCTCCTGCGGCGGCCGCGTCGCGTAGGTAGCGTGGCCGAGCGGTCTAAGGCGCTGGTTTCAGGCACCAGTCTCTTCGGAGGCGTGGGTTCGAATCCCACCGCTGCCAACGTTTTCTGTCTCGAAAACAGGAGCACTGATTTCCCGCGAAGGAAATAGCGCAGCAAAGCGTGAGCGTCGCTCTCTTAAACTGTCGTAGCACAGTGCGCGGTGTAACAACAGGATTCACCGGCGCAGTTTGGTCTCATGATTGCTGGCGTTCGTCTCCACGAGATACGTCCAGAGCATGCCGTTCTACGAAGTGGAAGCGTTAATTTTTGCAGATGTCGTCAAGTAGCGGGTGGACGCTCACCGTGTTTGTTGGAGGAGTGCGTGTGTCGTTATCCGGTGTCGTCTAGTGGCTAGGATACCTGGCTCTCACCCAGGAGGCCCGGGTTCGATTCCCGGTACCGGAAATCCACCATTTTGTTGCTCCTCTTAGGCGACTTGTCCCGACTTTGCTCGACTGACGCTACGCTGACGCTTGCAGAAAAGCACGTTAAGTATGAATGACGGCCACAAGTGACGGCGAGAGAGATGCGACACCTGTCCACCTGTGGTCAACAGACTTGGAGGACTGCAAGACACTGCCAGGGAGATGAATGCAGCTACCCACTCTGGTTAGTGTCCTAACACCGCAGGCACGTTTCGTTTGCCCGTATACATATAATGGAGATCGCGTCTGACGCAGTGGGCTGAGCTTTGCTGTGTACCGGGCGGGTGCAGTCGCGAGAACTGCTTCCCCGGGCGCCTCCGCGGCCGTGATCGTCTAGTGGTTAGGACATTGCGTTGTGGCCGCAAAAACCCAGGTTCGAATCCTGGTCACGGCAATTTTGAAGGTTTTGCCTTGCTGTTGCTGCAATCATGATCGTCACCCAGTGTTTGAAATCACAATGCTCTCATCACTTTACACTCATGTTCCGCACGCCGCAGGTTGCACTACCATTTCATTATCAGCAACAAGAAATTCGGCCGCCCCAGGGCGTGGGTAGCTGCCTGAGAGGTTAAATATATAGTCGAAAGGGGCAGTTGTTTGAGGTGCGATGCATGAGCAGCGAGTCGCAGCACAACAGGAAACTGTGTCGTGCACTGTTTTCTAGAGACGCGGGGAACGCTGGCGCAGGTAGCGTGGCCGAGCGGTCTAAGGCGCTGGTTTAAGGCACCAGTCTCTTCGGAGGCGTGGGTTCGAATCCCACCGCTGCCAATTTTTACTTCTCGTTTTTGTGCCATTGCGCTGTGTTCTCGTGGGGTAGAACGCAGCTCCTGCGGCGGCCGCGTCGCGTAGGTAGCGTGGCCGAGCGGTCTAAGGCGCTGGTTTCAGGCACCAGTCTCTTCGGAGGCGTGGGTTCGAATCCCACCGCTGCCAACGTTTTCTGTCTCGAAAACAGGAGCACTGATTTCCCGCGAAGGAAATAGCGCAGCAAAGCGTGAGCGTCGCTCTCTTAAACTGTCGTAGCACAGTGCGCGGTGTAACAACAGGATTCACCGGCGCAGTTTGGTCTCATGATTGCTGGCGTTCGTCTCCACGAGATACGTCCAGAGCATGCCGTTCTACGAAGTGGAAGCGTTAATTTTTGCAGATGTCGTCAAGTAGCGGGTGGACGCTCACCGTGTTTGTTGGAGGAGTGCGTGTGTCGTTATCCGGTGTCGTCTAGTGGCTAGGATACCTGGCTCTCACCCAGGAGGCCCGGGTTCGATTCCCGGTACCGGAAATCCACCATTTTGTTGCTCCTCTTAGGCGACTTGTCCCGACTTTGCTCGACTGACGCTACGCTGACGCTTGCAGAAAAGCACGTTAAGTATGAATGACGGCCACAAGTGACGGCGAGAGAGATGCGACACCTGTCCACCTGTGGTCAACAGACTTGGAGGACTGCAAGACACTGCCAGGGAGATGAATGCAGCTACCCACTCTGGTTAGTGTCCTAACAGCGCAGGCACGTTTCGTTTGCCCGTATACATATAATGGAGATCGCGTCTGACGCAGTGGGCTGAGCTTTGCTGTGTACCGGGCGGGTGCAGTCGCGAGAACTGCTTCCCCGGGCGCCTCCGCGGCCGTGATCGTCTAGTGGTTAGGACATTGCGTTGTGGCCGCAAAAACCCAGGTTCGAATCCTGGTCACGGCAATTTTGAAGGTTTTGCCTTGCTGTTGCTGCAATCATGATCGTCACCCAGTGTTTGAAATCACAATGCTCTCATCACTTTACACTCATGTTCCGCACGCCGCAGGTTGCACTACCATTTCATTATCAGCAACAAGAAATTCGGCCGCCCCAGGGCGTGGGTAGCTGCCTGAGAGGTTAAATATATAGTCGAAAGGGGCAGTTGTTTGAGGTGCGATGCATGAGCAGCGAGTCGCAGCACAACAGGAAACTGTGTCGTGCACTGTTTTCTAGAGACGCGGGGAACGCTGGCGCAGGTAGCGTGGCCGAGCGGTCTAAGGCGCTGGTTTAAGGCACCAGTCTCTTCGGAGGCGTGGGTTCGAATCCCACCGCTGCCAATTTTTACTTCTCGTTTTTGTGCCATTGCGCTGTGTTCTCGTGGGGTAGAACGCAGCTCCTGCGGCGGCCGCGTCGCGTAGGTAGCGTGGCCGAGCGGTCTAAGGCGCTGGTTTCAGGCACCAGTCTCTTCGGAGGCGTGGGTTCGAATCCCACCGCTGCCAACGTTTTCTGTCTCGAAAACAGGAGCACTGATTTCCCGCGAAGGAAATAGCGCAGCAAAGCGTGAGCGTCGCTCTCTTAAACTGTCGTAGCACAGTGCGCGGTGTAACAACAGGATTCACCGGCGCAGTTTGGTCTCATGATTGCTGGCGTTCGTCTCCACGAGATACGTCCAGAGCATGCCGTTCTACGAAGTGGAAGCGTTAATTTTTGCAGATGTCGTCAAGTAGCGGGTGGACGCTCACCGTGTTTGTTGGAGGAGTGCGTGTGTCGTTATCCGGTGTCGTCTAGTGGCTAGGATACCTGGCTCTCACCCAGGAGGCCCGGGTTCGATTCCCGGTACCGGAAATCCACCATTTTGTTGCTCCTCTTAGGCGACTTGTCCCGACTTTGCTCGACTGACGCTACGCTGACGCTTGCAGAAAAGCACGTTAAGTATGAATGACGGCCACAAGTGACGGCGAGAGAGATGCGACACCTGTCCACCTGTGGTCAACAGACTTGGAGGACTGCAAGACACTGCCAGGGAGATGAATGCAGCTACCCACTCTGGTTAGTGTCCTAACAGCGCAGGCACGTTTCGTTTGCCCGTATACATATAATGGAGATCGCGTCTGACGCAGTGGGCTGAGCTTTGCTGTGTACCGGGCGGGTGCAGTCGCGAGAACTGCTTCCCCGGGCGCCTCCGCGGCCGTGATCGTCTAGTGGTTAGGACATTGCGTTGTGGCCGCAAAAACCCAGGTTCGAATCCTGGTCACGGCAATTTTGAAGGTTTTGCCTTGCTGTTGCTGCAATCATGATCGTCACCCAGTGTTTGAAATCACAATGCTCTCATCACTTTACACTCATGTTCCGCACGCCGCAGGTTGCACTACCATTTCATTATCAGCAACAAGAAATTCGGCCGCCCCAGGGCGTGGGTAGCTGCCTGAGAGGTTAAATATATAGTCGAAAGGGGCAGTTGTTTGAGGTGCGATGCATGAGCAGCGAGTCGCAGCACAACAGGAAACTGTGTCGTGCACTGTTTTCTAGAGACGCGGGGAACGCTGGCGCAGG
>NW_026045801.1:7500-10000 GCF_023898315.1 Schistocerca nitens
GTCTATGCCTGTAACAGACGCAGACACAACATCTAAGTACCAGCATGGAACAACATCCAGTGCATCCTCTCGGCCACAGTACACCATCCACACTATGATAACCAGACCGGGACGTCGAACCAGAAAACTGAATATCCCACTCTTCCTACAACCACCATTGCTCAGATACGCCACCAACACCCACACATGTCCTACACAGGGGTGCACCCAACAGCACCACACTGCCGCATCTCACAGCACATAAACAATGGCAGGAATGAAAGACACAGGTGTGCCACTCCTTTGCCACAAACACAGAACGGGCGCGCCACCTGCCATGAGCCACAAGTGCAACTGACGTGACATATCTGATAGTGCCTCAGGCGTCCACTTACTACCATCACTATCAACGAACCTCGCCACCCCACCCCCCCCCCCACACACACCATCCCTTAACCCAACTTCTGCCTTAACCTAACCCAACTTCTGCCTTAACCTAACCCAACTTCTGCCTTAACCTAACCCAACTTCTGCCTTAACCTAACCCAACTTCTGCCTTAACCTAACCCAACTTCTGCCTTAACCTAACCCAACTTCTGCCTTAACCTAACCCAACTTCTGCCTTAACCTAACCCAACTTCTGCCTTAACCTAACCCAAGTTGCGCCTTAACCTAACCCAAGTTGCGCCTTAACCTAACCCAAGTTGCGCCTTAACCTAACCCAAGTTGCGCCTTAACCTAACCCAAGTTGCGCCTTAACCTAACCCAAGTTGCGCCTTAACCTAACCCAAGTTGCGCCTTAACCTAACCCAAGTTGCGCCTTAACCTAACCCAAGTTGCGCCTTAACCTAACCCAACTTCTGCCTTAACCTAACCCAACTTCTGCCTTAACCTAACCCAACTTCTGCCTTAACCTAACCCAACTTCTGCCTTAACCTAACCCAAGTTGCGCCTTAACCTAACCCAAGTTGCGCCTTAACCTAACCCAAGTTGCGCCTTAACCTAACCCAAGTTGCGCCTTAACCTAACCCAAGTTGCGCCTTAACCTAACCCAAGTTGCGCCTTAACCTAACCCAAGTTGCGCCTTAACCTAACCCAAGTTGCGCCTTAACCTAACCCAAGTTGCGCCCTAACCTAACCCACGTTGCGCCTTAACCTAACCCACGTTGCGCCTTAACCTAACCCACGTTGCGCCCTAACCTAACCCACGTTGCGCCCTAACCTAACCTACGTTGCGCCCTAACCTAACCTACGTTGCGCCCTAACCTAACCTACGTTGCGCCCTAACCTAACCTACGTTGCGCCCTAACCTAACCTACGTTGCGCCCTAACCTAACCTACGTTGCGCCCTAACCTAACCTACGTTGGGCCCTAACCTAACCCACGTTGCGCCCTAACCTAACCCACGTTGCGCCCTAACCTAACCCACGTTGCGCCCAAACCTAACCCACGTTGCGCCCTAACCTAACCCACGTTGCGCCCTAACCTAACCCACGTTGCGCCTTAACCTGCCCTGTAATTGTTAGTTATATGAATCTAGGAATTCGTGTAGCGTTGCCTAATTGCAACCATCTCAACATAGTTCACTTCGCGCACACTGTGGTGTTCTGCGTATTGATTCATTTTACGGTGCGTACCCTCACATCTTGCGAGTGTTGCTTACTTTCCACATGGTCCCGCTATCCACTGTATTGTGTACTGCAATAGGACGTATATCGCCCCCGCCCCCCCCCCCCCTCCCCTCCTGTCACCTCTAGCTCGTCGGTCAGGAGTTCGCGTGTTGAATGCGCTTCGCAGCTGTGCAATGGCATTCGCATACGTACGCTGGCCACCTTCCACGTGTTCTTTCGTGCACACGTCGCAGCGTGTATGTATGCTGATGGAGTGCGTCGTGACACACAACATCCAGGCATGCAAGACTCGTAGAAGTCGCAAATGTAGATGGATGTCTACGTTTGCTGCCCAAGTTACGCAAATGAACTGGAAATCCGTTGTTGCGCGGTTGTTCGCGCTGGAGGTGAATCGTTGATATCGACGATCGGTACAGGTATTAACCGGTTGCTTCAGCGACACCCGTCATACCCACGAACGTGAGTGGGCATGTGGGTATGAAGCGATACGCGGCGGTGGCTGGGTGGGACCGTCCCCGGCCGGTGAGGGGGGGGCGCCCGGCGTGCTGGCCGCGCGCTGCGTGGGCGCACGCGCGGCAGCCGGCTGGTGGGGGCGCCCAGTGGCAGGCGCGCCGGCTGACGGAGGCGGCAGGCGGCGCATCTGCGTGCCGGCGCACCCAGCGCGCGGCGCCGTGCGGCCAAAGTGGGTCCTCCCGGGCCCGGTGCGAAGCGCGGTGGACATCTGCAGTGTGCTGGTCCGATTGAGGACTGTGTGCGTTGAGGATGCGCCGCCGCCCGGCACTCGGCGCCGCGACGCCGTCTGCTGCTCGGTCGCCCCCGCGGTTCTCGCAGGTGGTTTGTATCGCAGCTGTGCGGATGTGTTGGCGCGTGCGCTGTGCTGGGAGAGTTCG
>NW_026045801.1:20000-22500 GCF_023898315.1 Schistocerca nitens
AACCTAACCCAACTTCTGCCTTAACCTAACCCAAGTTGCGCCTTAACCTAACCCAAGTTGCGCCTTAACCTAACCCAAGTTGCGCCTTAACCTAACCCAAGTTGCGCCTTAACCTAACCCAAGTTGCGCCTTAACCTAACCCAAGTTGCGCCTTAACCTAACCCAAGTTGCGCCTTAACCTAACCCAAGTTGCGCCTTAACCTAACCCAAGTTGCGCCCTAACCTAACCCACGTTGCGCCTTAACCTAACCCACGTTGCGCCTTAACCTAACCCACGTTGCGCCCTAACCTAACCCACGTTGCGCCCTAACCTAACCTACGTTGCGCCCTAACCTAACCTACGTTGCGCCCTAACCTAACCTACGTTGCGCCCTAACCTAACCTACGTTGCGCCCTAACCTAACCCACGTTGCGCCCTAACCTAACCCACGTTGCGCCCTAACCTAACCCACGTTGCGCCCAAACCTAACCCACGTTGCGCCCTAACCTAACCCACGTTGCGCCCTAACCTAACCCACGTTGCGCCTTAACCTGCCCTGTAATTGTTAGTTATATGAATCTAGGAATTCGTGTAGCGTTGCCTAATTGCAACCATCTCAACATAGTTCACTTCGCGCACACTGTGGTGTTCTGCGTATTGATTCATTTTACGGTGCGTACCCTCACATCTTGCGAGTGTTGCTTACTTTCCACATGGTCCCGCTATCCACTGTATTGTGTACTGCAATAGGACGTATATCGCCCCCGCCCCCCCCCCCCCCCTCCCCTCCTGTCACCTCTAGCTCGTCGGTCAGGAGTTCGCGTGTTGAATGCGCTTCGCAGCTGTGCAATGGCATTCGCATACGTACGCTGGCCACCTTCCACGTGTTCTTTCGTGCACACGTCGCAGCGTGTATGTATGCTGATGGAGTGCGTCGTGACACACAACATCCAGGCATGCAAGACTCGTAGAAGTCGCAAATGTAGATGGATGTCTACGTTTGCTGCCCAAGTTACGCAAATGAACTGGAAATCCGTTGTTGCGCGGTTGTTCGCGCTGGAGGTGAATCGTTGATATCGACGATCGGTACAGGTATTAACCGGTTGCTTCAGCGACACCCGTCATACCCACGAACGTGAGTGGGCATGTGGGTATGAAGCGATACGCGGCGGTGGCTGGGTGGGACCGTCCCCGGCCGGTGAGGGGGGGGCGCCCGGCGTGCTGGCCGCGCGCTGCGTGGGCGCACGCGCGGCAGCCGGCTGGTGGGGGCGCCCAGTGGCAGGCGCGCCGGCTGACGGAGGCGGCAGGCGGCGCATCTGCGTGCCGGCGCACCCAGCGCGCGGCGCCGTGCGGCCAAAGTGGGTCCTCCCGGGCCCGGTGCGAAGCGCGGTGGACATCTGCAGTGTGCTGGTCCGATTGAGGACTGTGTGCGTTGAGGATGCGCCGCCGCCCGGCACTCGGCGCCGCGACGCCGTCTGCTGCTCGGTCGCCCCCGCGGTTCTCGCAGGTGGTTTGTATCGCAGCTGTGCGGATGTGTTGGCGCGTGCGCTGTGCTGGGAGAGTTCGCTTTGGCACCCAAGTGGGGCTCTGCCCCTCTGTGGCGCTGGCGTTGGAGCTGCCCGGTCACTGTTTGTGGCCGCGTGTTGTCTCCCGCCGGCAACACCACGACAGCACGCTCCCGGGCCTCTGTCGGCAGCGGCAAGCTCAGTTGGGAGCACGGGTGGTCGCACTGAAAGCGTCTACTCGCCTATCTCCGGGCGATTGCGCCTCTCTCGAACCCGACCAAGTACTTAGGACGGCGCTGCGCGCCGCCGGGACCTGAGAGGGTTTCGAGGTGTATCGTGCAGGGGAGCCCAGCCTCCTCCTGTTTGCAGAATAATTGAGCGGACGCTTGCGTGTTCGCGCGGGCCCCCGGGACACACTCCCGGGCGGCCGGCTGCTCAGCTCTAGTTGACGCAGCTCCCTGGTTGATCCTGCCAGTAGTCATATGCTTGTCTCAAAGATTAAGCCATGCATGTCTCAGTACAAGCCGCATTAAGGTGAAACCGCGAATGGCTCATTAAATCAGTTATGGTTCCTTAGATCGTACCCACGTTACTTGGATAACTGTGGTAATTCTAGAGCTAATACATGCAAACAGAGTCCCGACCAGAGATGGAAGGGACGCTTTTATTAGATCAAAACCAATCGGTCGGCTCGTCCGGTCCGTTTGCCTTGGTGACTCTGAATAACTTTGGGCTGATCGCACGGTCTTCGTACCGGCGACGCATCTTTCAAATGTCTGCCTTATCAACTGTCGATGGTAGGTTCTGCGCCTACCATGGTTGTAACGGGTAACGGGGAATCAGGGTTCGATTCCGGAGAGGGAGCCTGAGAAACGGCTACCACATCCAAGGAAGGCAGCAGGCGCGCAAATTACCCACTCCCGGCACGGGGAGGTAGTGACGAAAAATAACGATACGGGACTCATCCGAGGCCCCGTAATCGGAATGAGTACACTTTAAATCCTTTAACGAGTAT
>NW_026045801.1:30000-35306 GCF_023898315.1 Schistocerca nitens
CAGCGGATGAACGGCGGACGTTTCCCGCACTCGTAAGTTGCAATCCACACCTATATCTTGCGTTTCATGAAGAGTTTTATCCAATATTCGACATTCCCGCTGTCCCTAAACGTGCTCTAAGTCTGTGCGCGACCGCGTCGCTCACTGTACGGATTCCGATGCTGAGCGATCAGCTATGGCCGCCCCATCCACGTCGGTCCCCGTGGGCGTTGCACTCGCAGTCGCAAAGACTCTGGGCAATGGCTATGTGCGCTCCGCAATATATTACTGGGACGAGTAATGAGGGTCCGAGCCCCCAGTGTGGGGAAAGTGTTTCGCAGCCCTGACCCACCGGCACGGTGTTGCGTCCCCCCACCTCAAACATGTGACGTAGTCACACCACCGGTTTTGACTAATAGACAGAATGTTTATAATCATATGCCATACACCGGGGGACGATGCCGCGAGGTGTAGCTAGCTAGTGCAGTCGCACCGCTACTACTGTACAGAGATAGAACAGGCATTGACTATACATACATTAAGCTTATACACGGCGGTGCTTAGTAATACGCGCAGTCATCGGAATATAGATAACACATACAACTGTCCCTATACATGCTGAACGTCTGTGCACACAATGTCAACCACACGTCACCCACACACTCCATCACCCACTAGTCTATGCCTGTAACAGACGCAGACACAACATCTAAGTACCAGCATGGAACAACATCCAGTGCATCCTCTCGGCCACAGTACACCATCCACACTATGATAACCAGACCGGGACGTCGAACCAGAAAACTGAATATCCCACTCTTCCTACAACCACCATTGCTCAGATACGCCACCAACACCCACACATGTCCTACACAGGGGTGCACCCAACAGCACCACACTGCCGCATCTCACAGCACATAAACAATGGCAGGAATGAAAGACACAGGTGTGCCACTCCTTTGCCACAAACACAGAACGGGCGCGCCACCTGCCATGAGCCACAAGTGCAACTGACGTGACATATCTGATAGTGCCTCAGGCGTCCACTTACTACCATCACTATCAACGAACCTCGCCACCCCACCCCCCCCCCACACACACCATCCCTTAACCCAACTTCTGCCTTAACCTAACCCAACTTCTGCCTTAACCTAACCCAACTTCTGCCTTAACCTAACCCAACTTCTGCCTTAACCTAACCCAACTTCTGCCTTAACCTAACCCAACTTCTGCCTTAACCTAACCCAACTTCTGCCTTAACCTAACCCAACTTCTGCCTTAACCTAACCCAACTTCTGCCTTAACCTAACCCAAGTTGCGCCTTAACCTAACCCAAGTTGCGCCTTAACCTAACCCAAGTTGCGCCTTAACCTAACCCAAGTTGCGCCTTAACCTAACCCAAGTTGCGCCTTAACCTAACCCAAGTTGCGCCTTAACCTAACCCAAGTTGCGCCTTAACCTAACCCAAGTTGCGCCTTAACCTAACCCAACTTCTGCCTTAACCTAACCCAACTTCTGCCTTAACCTAACCCAACTTCTGCCTTAACCTAACCCAACTTCTGCCTTAACCTAACCCAAGTTGCGCCTTAACCTAACCCAAGTTGCGCCTTAACCTAACCCAAGTTGCGCCTTAACCTAACCCAAGTTGCGCCTTAACCTAACCCAAGTTGCGCCTTAACCTAACCCAAGTTGCGCCTTAACCTAACCCAAGTTGCGCCTTAACCTAACCCAAGTTGCGCCTTAACCTAACCCAAGTTGCGCCCTAACCTAACCCAAGTTGCGCCCTAACCTAACCCACGTTGCGCCTTAACCTAACCCACGTTGCGCCTTAACCTAACCCACGTTGCGCCCTAACCTAACCCACGTTGCGCCCTAACCTAACCTACGTTGCGCCCTAACCTAACCTACGTTGCGCCCTAACCTAACCTACGTTGCGCCCTAACCTAACCTACGTTGCGCCCTAACCTAACCTACGTTGCGCCCTAACCTAACCTACGTTGCGCCCTAACCTAACCTACGTTGGGCCCTAACCTAACCCACGTTGCGCCCTAACCTAACCCACGTTGCGCCCTAACCTAACCCACGTTGCGCCCAAACCTAACCCACGTTGCGCCCTAACCTAACCCACGTTGCGCCCTAACCTAACCCACGTTGCGCCTTAACCTGCCCTGTAATTGTTAGTTATATGAATCTAGGAATTCGTGTAGCGTTGCCTAATTGCAACCATCTCAACATAGTTCACTTCGCGCACACTGTGGTGTTCTGCGTATTGATTCATTTTACGGTGCGTACCCTCACATCTTGCGAGTGTTGCTTACTTTCCACATGGTCCCGCTATCCACTGTATTGTGTACTGCAATAGGACGTATATCGCCCCCGCCCCCCCTCCCCTCCTGTCACCTCTAGCTCGTCGGTCAGGAGTTCGCGTGTTGAATGCGCTTCGCAGCTGTGCAATGGCATTCGCATACGTACGCTGGCCACCTTCCACGTGTTCTTTCGTGCACACGTCGCAGCGTGTATGTATGCTGATGGAGTGCGTCGTGACACACAACATCCAGGCATGCAAGACTCGTAGAAGTCGCAAATGTAGATGGATGTCTACGTTTGCTGCCCAAGTTACGCAAATGAACTGGAAATCCGTTGTTGCGCGGTTGTTCGCGCTGGAGGTGAATCGTTGATATCGACGATCGGTACAGGTATTAACCGGTTGCTTCAGCGACACCCGTCATACCCACGAACGTGAGTGGGCATGTGGGTATGAAGCGATACGCGGCGGTGGCTGGGTGGGACCGTCCCCGGCCGGTGAGGGGGGGGCGCCCGGCGTGCTGGCCGCGCGCTGCGTGGGCGCACGCGCGGCAGCCGGCTGGTGGGGGCGCCCAGTGGCAGGCGCGCCGGCTGACGGAGGCGGCAGGCGGCGCATCTGCGTGCCGGCGCACCCAGCGCGCGGCGCCGTGCGGCCAAAGTGGGTCCTCCCGGGCCCGGTGCGAAGCGCGGTGGACATCTGCAGTGTGCTGGTCCGATTGAGGACTGTGTGCGTTGAGGATGCGCCGCCGCCCGGCACTCGGCGCCGCGACGCCGTCTGCTGCTCGGTCGCCCCCGCGGTTCTCGCAGGTGGTTTGTATCGCAGCTGTGCGGATGTGTTGGCGCGTGCGCTGTGCTGGGAGAGTTCGCTTTGGCACCCAAGTGGGGCTCTGCCCCTCTGTGGCGCTGGCGTTGGAGCTGCCCGGTCACTGTTTGTGGCCGCGTGTTGTCTCCCGCCGGCAACACCACGACAGCACGCTCCCGGGCCTCTGTCGGCAGCGGCAAGCTCAGTTGGGAGCACGGGTGGTCGCACTGAAAGCGTCTACTCGCCTATCTCCGGGCGATTGCGCCTCTCTCGAACCCGACCAAGTACTTAGGACGGCGCTGCGCGCCGCCGGGACCTGAGAGGGTTTCGAGGTGTATCGTGCAGGGGAGCCCAGCCTCCTCCTGTTTGCAGAATAATTGAGCGGACGCTTGCGTGTTCGCGCGGGCCCCCGGGACACACTCCCGGGCGGCCGGCTGCTCAGCTCTAGTTGACGCAGCTCCCTGGTTGATCCTGCCAGTAGTCATATGCTTGTCTCAAAGATTAAGCCATGCATGTCTCAGTACAAGCCGCATTAAGGTGAAACCGCGAATGGCTCATTAAATCAGTTATGGTTCCTTAGATCGTACCCACGTTACTTGGATAACTGTGGTAATTCTAGAGCTAATACATGCAAACAGAGTCCCGACCAGAGATGGAAGGGACGCTTTTATTAGATCAAAACCAATCGGTCGGCTCGTCCGGTCCGTTTGCCTTGGTGACTCTGAATAACTTTGGGCTGATCGCACGGTCTTCGTACCGGCGACGCATCTTTCAAATGTCTGCCTTATCAACTGTCGATGGTAGGTTCTGCGCCTACCATGGTTGTAACGGGTAACGGGGAATCAGGGTTCGATTCCGGAGAGGGAGCCTGAGAAACGGCTACCACATCCAAGGAAGGCAGCAGGCGCGCAAATTACCCACTCCCGGCACGGGGAGGTAGTGACGAAAAATAACGATACGGGACTCATCCGAGGCCCCGTAATCGGAATGAGTACACTTTAAATCCTTTAACGAGTATCTATTGGAGGGCAAGTCTGGTGCCAGCAGCCGCGGTAATTCCAGCTCCAATAGCGTATATTAAAGTTGTTGCGGTTAAAAAGCTCGTAGTTGGATTTGTGTCCCACGCTGTTGGTTCACCGCCCGTCGGTGTTTAACTGGCATGTATCGTGGGACGTCCTGCCGGTGGGGCGAGCCGAAGGCGTGCGACCGCCTCGTGCGTGCTCGTGCGTCCCGAGGCGGACCCCGTTGAAATCCTACCAGGGTGCTCTTTATTGAGTGTCTCGGTGGGCCGGCACGTTTACTTTGAACAAATTAGAGTGCTTAAAGCAGGCAAGCCCGCCTGAATACTGTGTGCATGGAATAATGGAATAGGACCTCGGTTCTATTTTGTTGGTTTTCGGAACCCGAGGTAATGATTAATAGGGACAGGCGGGGGCATTCGTATTGCGACGTTAGAGGTGAAATTCTTGGATCGTCGCAAGACGAACAGAAGCGAAAGCATTTGCCAAGTATGTTTTCATTAATCAAGAACGAAAGTTAGAGGTTCGAAGGCGATCAGATACCGCCCTAGTTCTAACCATAAACGATGCCAGCCAGCGATCCGCCGCAGTTCCTCCGATGACTCGGCGGGCAGCCTCCGGGAAACCAAAGCTTTTGGGTTCCGGGGGAAGTATGGTTGCAAAGCTGAAACTTAAAGGAATTGACGGAAGGGCACCACCAGGAGTGGAGCCTGCGGCTTAATTTGACTCAACACGGGAAACCTCACCAGGCCCGGACACCGGAAGGATTGACAGATTGATAGCTCTTTCTTGATTCGGTGGGTGGTGGTGCATGGCCGTTCTTAGTTGGTGGAGCGATTTGTCTGGTTAATTCCGATAACGAACGAGACTCTAGCCTGCTAACTAGTCGCGTGACATCCTTCGTGCTGTCAGCGATTACTTTTCTTCTTAGAGGGACAGGCGGCTTCTAGCCGCACGAGATTGAGCAATAACAGGTCTGTGATGCCCTTAGATGTTCTGGGCCGCACGCGCGCTACACTGAAGGAATCAGCGTGTCTTCCTAGGCCGAAAGGTCGGGGTAACCCGCTGAACCTCCTTCGTGCTAGGGATTGGGGCTTGCAATTGTTCCCCATGAACGAGGAATTCCCAGTAAGCGCGAGTCATAAGCTCGCGTTGATTACGTCCCTGCCCTTTGTACACACCGCCCGTCGCTACTACCGATT